>NW_027181793.1:12311298-12467056 GCF_029961685.1 Aristolochia californica
AAAATAGATCATAACAAAATGAAAATTTTAGAGTTTAAGTATGGAAAAAAATTAAAACAATAACAAATGTAAGTAATTAAAATTTACTCACACACCACAAATGAACACAAAATTTAGTTATCCAAGATTGGGAAATTCCACTAGTTCAACCCTAATAGCTTGGAATTTTACAAGAAAGAGATTTCTTCTACACGTGTTTTAAAAATGGATATGCATGCTTGAAACATGTTAAAGATGCAAATGACCTATGGATCCAAAGCTTTTAATGAGAATTAACAACGCTCATTAAATTCTGAAGTGAACGTGCGGCGGGATATTTACCCGAGTCAAACAAGCCATTATTTTGCTCGTTTGCAAAAAGCGGACCTAACAATCATAGATGGTTGTAAAGTGATTTTTCATTAGTAACGGGCTATAATATTGTACGAAATGACTTACAGATTGGGAGTCAACACTCAATTAAAAATCCCCCGCCTCCCCCTTTTCCCGACGATTGCAAAACCTGAGAACTAAAAACTGAAAAGAGCTCACAATCCTTAAAAATCACAGACACTCTTTGGAATTATATGTCTCTACATTTTTGCATTGTGCCCATTTTAGATGTACACTTTTTTCGTAAGTCAAAACTTTGAGATTTCGTTCTCCCTTCATGCCGTAAACAAAAAAAGGTAAATAGATAACAACATAATGTAAATATTAGAGTTTATGTATGGAAAAAAATTAAAACAATAACAAATGTAATTAATGAAAAAATTTTCACACACCACAAATGAACACAAAATTTAGTTATCCAAGATTTGGAAATTCCACTAGTTCAACCCTAATAGCTTGGAATTTTACAAGATTGAGAATTCTTCTGCACGTGTTTTAAAGTTGGATATGCAAGCTTGAAACATGTTAAAGATGCAAATGACTTATGGATCCAAATATTTTAATGACAATAACAAACACTCATTACATTCTAAAGTGAACATGCGGCTGGATATTTACCCGAGTCAAATAAGCCATTATTTTTCCCGTTTGCAAAAAGCTGACCTAACAATCATAGATGATTGTAAAGTGATTTTTCATTCGTAACAGGCTATATTATTTTAAGAAATGACTTACGGATTGGGAGTGAACACTCAATTAAAAATCCCCTGCCTCCCCCTATTCCCGACGATTGCAAAACGTGAGATATAAAAACTGAAAGGAGCTTACAATACTTAAAAATCACAGACACTCTTGGCAATTATATCTCTCTACATTTGTGCATTGTGCATCTCCATTTTAGATGTACACTTTTTTCTTAAATCAAAACTTTGACTTTTCGTTCTCCCTTCATGCCGTAAACAAAAAAAGGCAAATAGATCACAACAAAATGAAAATTTTAGATTTTTTTATGGAAGAAAATTAAAACAATAACAAATGTAAGTAATTAAAATTTACTCACACACCACAAATGAATACAAAATTTAGTTATCAAAGATTGGGAAATTCCACTAGTTCAACCCTAATAGCTTGGAATTTTACAAGAAAGAGATTTCTTCTACACGTGTTTTAAAAATGGATATGCATGTTTGAAACATGTTAAAGATGCAAATTCTCTATGGATCCAAAACTTTTAATGAGAATTACAAACGCTCATTAAATTCTGAAGTGAACGTGCGGCAGGATTTTTACCCGAGTCAAACAAGCCATTATTTTGCCCGTTTGCAAAAAGCTGACCTAACAATCATAGATGATTGTAAAGTGATTTTTCATTCGTAACGGGCTATAATATTGTAAGAAATGACTTACGGACTGGGAGTCAACACTCAATTAAAAATCCCCCGCCTCCCCCTTTTCCCGACGATTGCAAAACCTGAGAACTAAAAACTGAAAAGAGCTCACAATCCTTAAAAACCACAGACACTCTTTGGAATTATATCTCTGTACATTTGTGCATTGTGCATCTCCATTTTAGATGTACACTTTTTTCATAAATCAAAACTTTGAGGTTTCGTTCTCCCTTCATGCCGTAAACAAAAAAAGGTAAATAGATCACAACAAAATGAAAATTTTAGAGTTTATGTTTGGAAAAAAATAAAAACAATAACAAATGTATGTAATGAAAATTTATTCACACACCACAATTGAACACAAAATTTTTGTTATCCAAGTTTGGGAAATTCCACTAGTTCAACCCTATTAGCTTGAAATTTTACAAGAAAGAGAATTCTTCTACACGTGTTTAAAAAATGGATATGCATGCTAGAAACATGTTAAAGATGCAAATGACCTATGGATCCAAAGCTTTTAATGAGAATAACAAACACTCGTTAAATTCTGAAGTGAACGTGCGGCGGGATATTTACCCGAGTCAAACAAGCGTTTATTTTGCCCGTTTGCAAAAAGCTGACCTAACAATCATAGATGATTGTAATGGGATTTATCATGATTAACGGGCTATATTTTTGTAAGAAATGACATACGGATTCGGAGTCCACAGTCAGTTAAAAATACCCCGCCTCCCTATTTTCCCTACGATTGCAAAACCTGAGATATAAAAACTAAAAAGATCTTACAATCCCTAAAAATTACAAACACTCTTTGGAATTATCTCTCCCTACATTTGTGCATTGTGCATCTCCATTTTAGATATACACTTTTTTCTTAAATAAAATCTTTGAGTTTTCGCTCTCCATTCATCCCGTAAACGAAAAAAGGCAAATAGATCACAACAAATTGAAAATTTTAGAGTTTATGTGTGAAAAAAAATTAAAACAATAAAAAAAGTAAGTATAGAAAATTTATTCAGACACCACAAATGAACACAAAAGTTTTGTTTTCCAAGTTCGGGAAATTCCTCTAGTTCAACCCTAATTGCATGGAATTTTACTAGAAAGAGATTTCTTCTACACGTGTTTTAAAAATGGATATGCATGCTTGATACATGTTCAAGATGCAAATGAGCTATGGATCCAAAGCTTTTAAAGAGAATAACAAACGCTCATTAAATTCTCAATGAACGTGCGGTGGGATATTTACCAGAATCAAACTTGCCTTTATTTTGCCCGTTTAAAAAAAGCTTACCTAACAATCATAGATGATTGTAACGTGATTTATCATCCGTAACAGGCTATATTTTTGTAAGAAATGACTTACGGATTGGGAGTCAACACTCAGTTAAAAATACCCCGCCTCCCCCTTTTTCCGACGATTGCAAAACCTGAGATATAAGAACAAAAGGAGCTTAAATTCTCTAAAAATTATAGACACGCTTTAGAATTATCTCTCTCTACATTTGTGCATTGTGCGTCTCCATTTTAAATGTACACTTTTTTCTTAAATTAAAACTTTGAGTTTTCTCTCTCCCTTCATCCCGTAAACAAAAAAAAGGCAAATAGATCACAGCAAAATGAAACTTTTTGAGTTTATGAATGGAAAAAATTTAAAACAATAAGAAATGTAAGTAAAGAAAATTTATTCACACACCAAAAATTCACACAAAACTTTTGTTATCCAAGTTTGGGAAATTCCACTAGTTCAACCCTAAGAGCTTGGAATTTTACAAAAAAGAGATTTCTTCTACACGTGTTTTAAAAATGGATATGCAAGCTTGAAACATGTTAAAAATGCAAATGACCTATGGATCCAAAGATTTTAAAGAGAATAACATACCCTCATTAAATTCTCTAGTGAACGTGCGGTGGTATATTTACCTGAGTCAAACAAGCCATTATTTTGCCCATTTGTAAAAAGCAGACCTAACATTCATAGGTGATTGTAAAGTGATTTTTCATTCGTAACGCGCTATATTATTGTAAGAAATGACTTACGGATTGGGAGTGAACACTCAATTAAAAATCCCCCGCCTCCCCCTTTTCCCGACGATTGCAAAACCTAAGATATAAAAATTGAAAAGAGCTTACAATCCTTAAAAATCACTGACACTCTTTGGAATTATAGCTCTCTACATTTGTGCATTGTGCATCTCCATTTTAGATGTACACTTTTTTCTTAAATCAAAACTTTGAGTTTTCGTTCTCCCTTCATGACGTAAACAAAAAAAGGTAAATAGATCACAACAAAATGAAAATTTTAGAGTTTATGTTTGGAAAAAATTTAAAACAATAACAAATGTAAGTAATGAAATTTTATTCACACACCACAAATGAACACAAAATTGAGTTATCCAAGATTGGGAAATTCCACTAGTTAAACCCTAATAGCTTGGAATTTTACAAGAAAGAGATTTCTTCTACACGTATTTTAAAAACGGATATGCATGCTTGAAACATGTTAAAGATGTAAATGACCTATGGATCCAAAGCTTTTCATGAGAATTACAAACGCTCATTAAATTCTGAAGTGAACGTGCGGCGGGATATTTACCCGAGTCAAACAAGCCCTTATTTTGCCTGTTTACAAAAAGCTTACCTAACAATCATAGATGATTGTAAAGTGCATTATCATCCGTCATGGGTTATATTTTTGTAAGAAATGACTTACGGATTGGAAGTCAACACTCAGTTAATAACACCCCGCCTCCCCCTTTTCCCGATGATTGCAAAACCTGAGATATAAAAACTGAAAAGAGCTTACAATCCTTAAAATTCAGAGACACTATTTGGAATTATATCTCTCTACATTTATGCATTGTGCATCTCAATTTTAGATGCATACTTTTTTCTTAAATCAAAACTTTGAGTTTTCGTTCTCCCTTCATGCCGTAAACAAAAAAAGGCAAATAGGTCACAATAAAATAAAAATTTTAGAGTTTATGTATGGGAAAAAATTAAAACAATAACAAATGTAAGTAATGAAAATTTACTCACACACCACAAATGAACACAAAATTTAGTTATCCAAGATTGGGTAATTCCACTAGTTCAACCCTAATAGCTTGGAATTTTACTAGAAAAAGATTTCTTCTACACGTGTTTTAAAAATTGATATGCATGCTTGAAACATGTTAAAGATGCAAATGACCTATGGATCCGAAGCTTTTAATGAGAATTACAAACGCTCATTAATTTCTGAAGTGAACGTGCGGCGAGATATTTACCAGAGTCAAGCAAGCCATTATTTTGCCCATTTCCAAAAAGCGAACCGAACAATCATAGATGATTGTAAAGTGATTTTTCATTCGTAATGGGCTATAATATTGTAAGAAATGACTTACGGATTGGGAGTCAACACTCAATTAAAAATCCCCCGCCACCCCCATTTCTCGACGATTACAAAACCAGAGAACTAAAAACTGAAAAGAGCTCACAATCCTTAAAAATCACAGACACTCTTTGGAATTATATCTCTATAAATTAGTGCATTGTGCATCTCCATTTTAGTTGTACACTTTTTTATTAAATAAAAACTTTGAGATTTCGTTCTCCCTTCATGCCGTAAACAAAAAAAGGTAAATAGATCACAACAAAAGGTAAATTTTAGAGTTTATGTATGGAAAAAAATTATAACAATAACAAATGTAATTAATGAAAATGTATTCACACACCACAAATGAACACAAAATTTAGTTATCCAAGATTGGGAAATTCCACTAGTTCAACCCTAATAGCTTGGAATTTTACAAGCTAGAGATTTGTTCTACACGTATTTTAAAAATGGATATGCATGCTTGAAACATGTTAAAGATGCAAATGACCTATGGATCCAAAGCTTTTGATGAGAATAACAAACACTCATTAAATTCTGAAGTGAACGTGCGGCGGGATATTTACCCGAGTCAAACAAGCCATTATTTTGCCCGTTTGCAAAAAGCTGACCTAACAATCATAGATGATTGTAATATGTTTTATCATGAGTAACGGGCTATATTTTTGTAAGAAATGATATGCGGATTGGGAGTCAACAGTGAGTTTAAAATACCACGCCTCCCCGTTTTCCCGATGATTGCAAAACCTGAGATATAAAAACTAAAAAGATCTTACAATCCCTAAAAATTACAAACACTGTTTGAAATTATCTCTCCCTACATTTGTGCATTGTGCATCTCCATTTTAGATGTACACTTTTTTCTTAAATCAAAACTTTGTGTTTTTGTTCTCCCTTCATCCCGTAAACCAAAAAAGGCGAATAGATCACAGCAAAATGAAAATTAAAGAGTTTATGTGTGAAAAAAAATTAAAACAATAACAAATGTAAGTATAGAAAATTTATTCACACACCAAAAATGAACACAAAAGTTTTGTTTTCCAGGTTTGGGAAATTCCACGAGTTCAACCCTAATTGCATGGAATTTTACAAGAATGAGATTTCTTCTACATGTGTTTTAAAAATGGATATGCATGCTTGAAACATGTTAAAGATGCAAATGACCTATGGATCCAAAGCTTTTAAAGAGAATAACAAATGCTTATTAAATTCTCTATGAACGTGCGGTGGGATATTTACCAGAATCAAACTAGCCAATATTTTGCCCGTTTACAAAAAACTTACCTAACAATAATAGATGATTGTAAAGTGATTTACCATCCGTAACGGGCTATATTTTTGTAAGAAATGACTTACAGATTGGGAGTCAACAATCAATTAAAAATCCCCCGCCTCCCCCTTTTCCTGACGATTGCAAAACCTGAGAACTAAAAATTGAAAAGAGCTCACAATCCTTAAAAATCACAGACACTCTTTGGAATTATATATCTCTATATTTGTGCATTATGCTTCTCCATTTTAGATGTACACTTTTTTCTTAAATCAAAACTTTGAGTTTTCGTTCTCCCTTCATCCCGTAAACCAAAAAAGGCAAATAGATCACAACAAAATGTAAATTTTAGAGTTTATGTGTGAAAAAAAATTAAAACAGTAACAAATGTAAGTATAGAAAATTTATTCACACACCAGAAATGAACACAAAAGTTTTGTTTTCCAAGTTTGGGAAATTCCACTAGTTCAACCCTAATTGCATGGATTTTTAAGAGAAAGAGATTTCTTCTACACGTATTTTAAAAATGGATATGCATGCTTGAATCATGTTAAAGATGCAAATGACCTATGGATCCAATGCTTTTAAAGAGAATAACAAACGCTCATTAAATTCTCAATGAACGTGCAGTGGGATATTTACCAAAATCAAACTAGCCATTATTTTGCCCATTTACAAAAAGCTTACCTAACAATCATAGATGATTGTAAAGTGATTTATCATCCGTAACAGGCTATATTTTTGTAAGAAATAACTTACTGATTGGGAGTCAACACTCAGTTAAAAGCACCCCGCCTCCCCCTTTTCCCGACAATTGCAAAACTTGAGATATAAAAACTAAAAAGAGCTAGGATTGCCTTAAAATTACAGACACTCTTTGGAATTATCTCTCTCTACATTTTTGCACTGTGCGTTTCCATTTAAATCTACACTTTTTTCTTAAATAAAAAATTTGAGTTTTCTCTCTCCCTTCATCCCGTAAAGAAAAAAAGGCAAATAGTTCACAGCAAAATGAAAATTTTTGAGTTTATGTATGGAAAAAATTTAAAACAATAACAAATGTAAGTAAAGAAAAGTTATTCACAGACCAAAAATTAACACAAAACTTTTGTTATCCAAGTTTGGGAAATTCCACTAGTTCAACCCTAATAGCTTGGAATTTTACAAGAAAGAAATATCTTCTACATGTGTTTTAAAAATGGATATGGAAGCTTGGAACATGTTAAAGATGCAAAGGACCTATGGATCCAAAGCTTTTAAAGAGAATAAACATAGGCTCATTAAATTCTCTAGTGAACGTGCGGTGGGATATTTACCCGAGTCAAACAAGCCATTATTTAGCCCATTTGCAAGAAGCTGACCTAACAATCATAGATGATTGTAAAGTGATTTTTCATTCGTAACGGGCTATAATATTGTAAGAAATGACTTACGGATTGGGAGTCAACACACAATTAAAAATCCCCCGCCTCCCCCTTTTCCCCACGATTCCAAAACCAGAGAACTAAAAACTGAAAAGAGCTCACAATCCTTAAAAATCACAGACACTCTTTGGAATTATATCTCTCTACATTTGCGCATTGTGCATCTCCATTTTAGATGTAAACTTTTTTATTAAATCAAAACTTTGAGATTTCGTTCTCCCTTCATGCCGTAAACAAAAAAACGTAAATAGATCACAACAAAATATAAATTTTAGAGTTTATGTATGTAAAACAATTAAAACAAAAAAAAATGTAAGTAATTAAAATTTACTCACACACCACAAATGGACACAAAATTTAGTTATCCAAGATTGGGAAATTCCACTAGTTCAACCCGAATTGCTTGGAATTTTACAAGAAAGAGATTTCTTCTACACGTGTTTCAAAAATGGATATGCATGCTTGAAACATGTTAAAGATGCAAATGACCTATGGATCCAATGCTTTTAATGAGAATTACAAACGCTCATTAAATTCTGAAGTGAACGAGCGGCGGGATATTTACCCGAGTCAAACTAGCCATTATTTTGCCGGTTTGCAAAAAGCAGACCTAACAATCATAGATGATTGTAATATGATTTATCATGAGTAACGGGCTATATTTTTGTAAGAAATCACATACGGATTGGGAGTCAGCAGTCAGTTAAAAATACCCCACCTCCCCATTTTCTCAACGATTGCAAAACCTGAGATATAAAAACTAAAAAGATCTTACAATCCCTAAAAATTACAAACACTCTTTGGAATTATCTCTCCCTACATTTGTGCATTGTGCATCTCCATTTTAGATGTACACTTTTTTCTTAAATCAAAACTTTGAGTTTTTGTTCTCCCTTCTTCCCGTAAACCAAAAAAGGCAAATAGATCACAACAAAATGAAAATTTTAGAGTTTATGTGTGAAAAAAATTAAAACAATAACAAATGTAAGTATAGAAAATTTATTCACACACCAAAAATGAACACAAAAGTTTTGTTTTCCAAGTTTGGGAAATTCCACTAGTTCTACCCTAATTGCATGGAATTTTACAAGAAAGAGATTTCTTCTACACGTGTTTTAAAAATGGATATGCATGCTTGAAACATGTTAAAGATGCAAATGATCTATGGATCCAAAGCTTTTAAAGAGAATAACATACGCTCTTTAAATTCTCTAGTGAACGTACGCTGGGATATTTACCCGTATCATACTAGCCATTATTTTGCCCGTTTACAAAAAGCTTACCTAACAATCATAGATGACTGTAAAGTGATTTATCATCCGTAACAGGCTATATTTTTGTAGGAAATGACTTACAGATTGGGAGTCAACACTCAGTTAAAAGCACCCCGCCTCCCCCTTTTCCCGACAATTGCAAAACCTGAGATATAAAAACTAAAAAAAGCTAAGATTGCCTAAAAATTACAGACACTCTTTGGAATTATCTGTCTCTACATTTGTGCACTTTGCATCTCCATTTTAAATGTACACTTTTTTCTTAAATCAAAACTTTGTGTTTTCTCTCTCCCTTCATCCCGTAAACAAAAAAAAGGCAAATAGATCACAGCGAAATGAAAATTTCTGAGTTTATGTATGGAAAAAATTTAAAACAATAAAAAATGTAAGTAGAGAAAATTTATTCACACACACAAAATTAACACAAAACTTTTGTTATCCAAGTTTGGGAAATTCCACTAGTTCAACCCTAATAGCTTGGAATTTTACAAGAAAGAAATATCTTCTACACGTGTTTTAAAAATGGATATGCAAGCTTGAAACATGTTAAAGATGCAAATGACCTATGGATCCAAAGCCTTTAAAGAGAATAACATACCCTCATTAAATTCTCTAGTGAACGTGCGGTGGGATATTTACCCGAGTCAAACAAGACATTATTTTGACCGTTTCCAAAAAGCTGACCTAACAATCAAAGATGATTGTAAAGTGATTTTTCCTTCCTAACGGGCTATATTATTGTAAGAAATGACTTACGGATTGGGAGTCAACATTCAATTAAAAATCCCCTGCCTCCCCCTTTTCCCGCATTTGTAAAACCTGAGATATAAAAATTGAAAAGAGCTTACAATCCTTAAAAATCACAGACACTCTTTGGAATTATATCTCTTCACATTTGTGCATTGTGCATCTCCATTTTAGATGTACACTTTTTTCTTAAATCAAAACATTGAGTTTTCGCTCTCCCTTCATCCCGTAAACAAAAAAAGGCAAATAGATCACAGCAAAATGAAAATTTTAGAGTTTATGTGTGAAAAAAAATTAAAACAATAACAAATGTAAGTATAGAAAATTTATTCACACACCACAAATGAACACCAAAGTTTTGTTTACCAAGTTTGGGAAATTCCACTTGTTCAACCCTAATTGCATGGAATTTTATAAGAGAGAGATTTCTTCTACACGTGTTTTAAAAATGGATATGCATGCTTGAAACATGTTAAAGATGCAAATGACTTATGGATCCGAAGCTTTTAAAGAGAATAACAAACGCTCATTAAATTCCCAATGAACGTAAGGTGGGATATTTACCAGAATCAAACTAGCCATAATTTTGCCCGTTTACAAAAAGCTTACCTAACAATCATAGATGATTGTAAAGTGATTTATCATCCGTAACGGTCTATATTTTTGTAAGAAATGACTTACGGATTGGGAGTCAACACTCAGTTAAAAACACCCCGCCTCCCCCTTTTCCCGACGATTGCAAAACCAGAGATATAAAAACTAAAAAGAGCTTAAATTCCCTAAAAATTACAAACACTCTTTGGAATTATCCCTCTCTACATTTGTGCACTGTGCGTCTCCATTTTAAATGTACATTTTTTTCTTAAATCAAAACTTTGAGTTTTCTCTCTCCCTTCATCCCGTAAACAAAAAAAGGCAAATAGATCACAGCAAAATGAAAATTTTTGAGTTTATGTATGGAAAAAATTTAAAACAAAAACAAATGTTAGTAAAGAAAATTGATTCACACACCAAAAAATAACACAAAACTATTGTTATCCAAGTTTGGGAAATTCCACTAGTTCAACCCTAATAGCTTGGAATTTTACAAGAAAGAGATTTCTTCTACACGTGTTTTAAAAGTGGATATGCAAGCTTTAAACATGTTAAAGATGCACATGACCTATGGATCCAAAGCTTTTAAAGAGAATAACATACGCTCATTAAATTCTCTAGGGAACGTGCGGTGGGATATTTACCCGAGTCAAACAAGCCATTATTTTGCCCGTTTGCAAAAAGCTGACCTAACAATCATAGATGAGTGTAAAGTGATTTTTAATTCGTAACAGGCTATATTATTGTAAGAAATGACTTACGGATTGGGAGTTAACACTCAATTAAAAATCCCCCGCCTCCCCCTTTTTGTCGACGATTGCAAAACTTGAGATATAAAAACTGAAAAGAGCTTACAATCCTTAAAAATCACAGACACTCTTTGGAATTATATCTCTCTACTTTTGTGCATTGTGCATCTCCATTTTAGATATACACTTTTTTCTTAAATCAAAACTTTGAGTTTTCGTTCTCCCTTCATGCCGTAAACAAAAAAAGGCAAATAGATCACAACAAAATGAAAATTTTAGAGTTTATGTATGGAAAAAAATTAAAACAATAACAAATGTAAGTAATGAATATTTACTCATGCACCACAAATGAACACAAAATTTAGTTATCCAAGATTGGGAAATTCCACTAGTTCAACCCTAATAGCTTGGAATTTTACAAGAGTGAGATTTCTTCTACACGTGTTTTAAAAATGGATATGCATGTTTGAAACATGTTAAAGATGCAAATGACCTATGGATCCAAAACTTTTAATGAGAATTACAAACGCTCACTAAATTCTGAAGTGAACGTGCGACGGGAGATTTACCCGAGTCAAACAATCCATTATTTTGCCCGTTTGCAAAAAGTTGACTTAACAATCATAGATGATTGTAATGTGATTTATCATGAGTAACGGGCTATATTTTTATAAGAAATGACATACGGATTGGGAGTCAACAGTCAGTTAAAAATACCCCGCCTCCCCGTTTTCCCGACGATTTTAAACCCTGAGATATAAAAACTAAAAAGATCTTACAATCCCTAAAAATTACAAACACTCTTTGGAATTATCTCTCCCTACATTTGTGTATTGTGCATCTCCATTTTAGGTGTACACTTTTTTCTTAAATCAAAACTATGAGTTTTCTTTCTCCCTGCATCCCATAAACCAAAAAAGGCAAATAGATCACAACAAAATGAAAATTTTAGAGTTTATGTATGGAAAAAAATTAAAACAATAACAAATGTAAGTAATGAAAATTTACTCATGCACCACAAATGAACACAAAATTTAGTTATCCAAGATTGGGAAATTCCACTAGTTCAACCCTAATAGCTTGGAATTTTACAAGAGTGAGATTTCTTCTACACGTGTTTTAAAAATGGATATGCATGTTTGAAACATGTTAAAGATGCAAATGACCTATGGATCCAAAACTTTTAATGAGAATTACAAACGCTCACTAAATTCTGAAGTGAACGTGCGGCGGGAGATTTACCCGAGTCAAACAAGCCATTATTTTGCCCGTTTGCAAAAAGTTGACTTAACAATCATAGATGATTGTAATGTGATTTATCATGAGTAACGGGCTATATTTTTATAAGAAACGACATACGGATTGGGAGTCAACAGTCAGTTAAAAATACCCCGCCTCCCCGTTTTCCCGACGATTTTAAAACCTGAGATATAAAAACTAAAAAGATCTTACAATCCCTAAAAATTACAAACACTCTTTGGAATTATCTCTCCCTACATTTGTGCATTGTGCATCTCCATTTTAGACGTACACTTTTTTCTTAAATCAAAACTTTGAGTTTTCTTTCTCCCTTCATCCCATAAACCAAAAAAGGCAAATAGATCACAACAAAATGAAAATTTTAGAGTTTATATGTGAAAAAAAATTAAAACAATAACAAATGTAAGTATAGAAAATTTATTCACACACCACAAATAAACACAAAAGTTTTGTTTTCCAAGTTTGGGAAATTCCACTAGTTCAACCTAATTGCATGGAATTTTACAAGAAAGAGATTTCTTCTACACGTGTTTTAAAAATGGATATGCATGCTTGAAACATGTTAAAGATGCAAATGACGTATGGATCCAATGCTTTTAAAGAGAATAACATACGCTCATTAAATTTTCTAGTGAACGTGCGGTGGGATATTTACCCGAGTCAAACAAGCCATTATTTCGCCCGTTTGCAAAAAGCTGACCTAACAATCAATGATGATTGTAAAGTGATTTTTCATTCGTAACGGGCTATATTATTGTAAGAAATGACTTACGGATTGGGAGTCAACACTCAATTAAAAATCCATCGCCTCCCCCTTTTCCCGACGATTTCAAAACCTGAGATATAAAAACTGAAAAGAGCTTACAATCCTTAAAAATCACAGACACTCTTTGGAATTATATCTCTCTACATTTGTGCATCGTGCATCTCCATTTTAGATGTACTCTTTTTTCTTAAATCAAAACTATGAGTTTTCGTTCTCCCTTCATGCCGTAAACAAAAAAAGGTAAATAGATCACAACAAAATGAAAATTTTAGAGTTTATGTATGGAAACAAATTAAAACAATAAAAAATGTAAGTAATGAAAATTTATTCACACACCACAAATGAAAACAAAATTTAGTTATCCAAGATTGGGAAATTCCACTAGTACAACCCTAATTGCATGGAATTTTACAAGATAGAGATTTGTTCTACACGTGTTTTAAAAATGGTTTTGCATGCTTGAAACATGTTAAAGATGCAAATGACCTATGGATCCAAAGCTTTTAAAGAGAATAAAAAATGCTCATTAAATTCTCAATGAACGTGCAATGGGATATTTACTAGAATCAAACTAGCCATTATTTTGCCCATTTACAAAAAGCTTACCAAACAATCATAGATGACTGTAAAGTTATTTATCATCTGTAATGATCTATATTTTTGTAAGAAATGACTTACTAATTGGGAGTCAACACTCAGTTAAAAGCACCCCGCCTCCCCCTTTTCCCGACAAATGCAAAACCTTAGATATAAAAACTAAAAAGAGCTAAGATTGCCTAAAAATTATAGACACTTTTTGGAATTATCTCTCTCTACATTTGTGCACTGTGCGTCTCCATTTTAAATGTACACTTTTTTGTTAAATCAAAACTTTGAGTTTTCTCTCTCCCATCATCCCGTAAACAAAAAAAGGCAAATAGATCACAGCAAAATGAAAATTTATGTATGGAAAAAATTTAAAAAAATAACAAATGTAAGTAAAAATTTATTCACACACCAAAAATTAACACAAACTTTTGTTATTCGAGTTTGGGAAATTCCACTAGTTCAACCCTAATAGCTTGGAATTTTACAAGAAAGAGATGTCTTGTACCTGTGTTTTAAAAATGGATATGCAAGCTGGAAACATGTTAAAGATGCAAATGACCAATCGATCCAAAACTTTTAAAGAGAATATAATACCCTCATTAAATTCTCTAGTGAACGTGCGGTGGGATATTTACCCAAGTCAAACAAGCCATTATTTTGCCCGTTTGCAAAAAGCTGACCTAACAATCATAGATGATTGTAAAGTGATTTTTCCTTCGTAACGGGCTATATTGTTGTAAGAAATGACTTACGGATTGGGAGTCAACACTTAATTAAAAATCCCCCGCCTCCCCCTTTTCCCGATGATTGCAAAACCTGAGATATAAAAATTGAAAAGAGCTTACAATCCTTAAAAATCTCAGACACTCTTTGGAATTATATCTCTCTACATTTGTGCATTGTGCATCTCCATTTTAGATGTATACTTTTTTCTTAAATCAAAACTTTGAGTTTTCGTTCTCCCTTCATGCCGTAAAAAAAAAAGGTAAAGAGATCACAACAAAATGAAAATTTTAGAGTTGATGTTTAGAAAAAAATTTAAAACAATAACAAATGTAAGTATTGAAAATTTATTCACACACCACAAATGAACACAAAATTTAGTTATCCTAGATTGGGAAATTCCACTAGTTCAACCCTAATTGCATGAAATTTTACAAGAAAGAGATTTCTTCTACACGTGTTTTTAAAATGGATATGCATGATTGAAACATGTTAAAGATGCAAATGCCCCATGGATCCAAAGCTTTGAAAGAGAATAACAAACTCTCATTAAATTCTCAATAAACATGCGGTGGGATATTTACCAGAATCAGACAAGCCATTATTTTGCCTGTTTACAAAAAGCTGACCTAACAATCATAGATGATTGTAAAGTGATTTTTCATTCGTAACGGGCTATATTATTGTAAGAAATGACTTAAGGATTGGGAGTCAACACTCAATTAAAAATCCCCCGCCTCACCCTTTTCCCGACGATTGCAAAACCTGAGAACTAAAAATAGAAAAGAGCTCACGATCCTTAAAAATTAAAGACACTCTTTGGAATTATATCTCTCTACATTTGTGCATTGTGGATCTCCGTTTTAGATGTACTCTTTTTTCTTAAATCAATACTTTGAGTTTTCGTTCTACCTTCATCCCGTAAACCAAAAAAGGCTAATATATCACAACAAAATGAAAATTTTAGAGTTTATGTGTGAAAAAAAATTAAGACTATAACAAATGTAAGTATAGAAAATTTATTGACACACCACAAATGAACACAAAAGTTTTGTTTTCCAAGTTTGGGAAATTCCACTAGTTCAACCCTAATTGCATGGAATTTTACAAGAAAGAGATTTCTTCTATACTTGTTTTAAAAATGGATATGCATGCTTGAAACATGTTAAAGATACAAATGACGTATGGATCCAAAGCTTTTAAAGAGAATAACATGCGCTCATTAAATTCTCTAGTGAACGTGCGGTGGGATATTTACCCGAGTCAAACAAGACATTATTTTGCCTGTTTCCAAAAACTGACCTAACAATCAATGATGATTGTAAAGTGATTTTTCATTCGTAACAGGATATATTATTGTAAGAAATGACTTACGGATTGGGAGTCAACACTCAATTAAAAATCCCCCGCCTCCCCCTTTTCCCGACGATTGCAAAACCTGAGATATAAAAACTGAAAAGAGCTTACAATCCTTAATAATTACAGACACTCTTTGGAATTATATCTCTACATTTGTTCATCGTGCATCTCCATTTTAGATGTACTCATTTTTCTTAAATCTAAACTTTGAGTTTTCGTTCTCCCTTCATGCCGTAAACAAAAAAAGGTAAATAAATCACAACAAAATGAAAATTTTAGAGTTTATGTATGGAAAAAAATTAAAAAAATAAAAAATGTAAGTAATGAAAATTTATTCACACACCACAAATGAACACAAAATTTGGTTATCCAAGATTGGGAAATTCCACTAGTTCAACCCTCATTGCATGGAATTTTACAAGATAGAGTATTGTTCTACACGTGTTTTAAAAATGGATATGCATACTTGAAACATGTTAAAGATGCAAATCACCTATGGATCCAAAGCTTTTAAAGAGAATAAAAAACGCTCATTAAATTCTCAATGAACGTGCAGTGGGATATTTACCAGAATCAAACTAGCCATTATTTTGCCCATTTACAAAATGCTTACCAAACAATCATTGATGACTGTAAAGTGATTTATCATCCGTAACGATCTATATTTTTTTAAGAAATGACTTACTGATTGGGAGTCAACACTCAGTTAAAAGCACCCCGCCTCCCCCTTTTCCTGACAATTGCAAAACCTGAGATATAAAAACTAAAAAAAGCTAAGATTGCCTAAAAATTACAGACACTCTTTGGAATTATCTCCCTCCACATTTGTGCACTGTGCGTTTCCATTTTAAATGTACACTTTTTTCTTAAATCAAAACTTTGAGTTTTCTCTCTCCCTTCGTCTCGTAAACAAAAAAAGGCAAATAGATCACAGCAAAATGCAAATTGTTAAGTTTATGTATGGAAAACATTTAAAACAATAACAAATGTAAGTAAAGAAAATTTATTCACACACCAAAAATTAACACAAAAATTTTGTTATTCAAGTTTGGAAATTCCACTAGTTCAACCCTAATAGCTTGGAATTTTACAAGAAAGAGATGTCTTCTACACGTGTTTTAAAAAGGCATATGCAAGCTTGAAACATGTTAAAGATGCAAATGACCAATCGATCCAAAGCTTTTAAAGAGAATAACATACCCTCATTAAATTCTCTAGTGAACGTGCGGTGGGATATTTACCCGAGTCAAACAAGCCATTATTTTGCCCGTTTGCAAAAAGCTGGCCTAACAATCTTAGATGATTGTAAAGTTATTTTTCATTCGTAACGGGCTATATTATTGTAAGAAATCACTTATGGATTGGGAGTCAACACTCAATTAAAAATCCCCCGCCTCCCCCTTTTCCCAACGATTGCAAAACCTGAGATATAAAAATTGAAAAGAGCTTACAATCCTTAAAAATCTCAAACACTCTTTGGAATTATATCTCTCTAGATTTGTGCATTGTGAATCTCCATTTTAGGTGTACACTTTTTTCTTGAATCAAAACTTTGAGTTTTCGTTCTCCCTTCATGCCGTAAAAAAAAAAGGGTAAATAGATCACAACAAAATGAAAATTTTAGAGTTGATGTTTGGAAAAAAATTAAAACAATAACAAATGTACGTAATGAAAATTTATTCACACACCACAAATGAACACAAAATTTAGTTATCCAAGATTGGGAAATTCCACTAGTTCAACCCTAATTGCATGAAATTTTACAAGAAAGAGATTTCTTCTACACGTGTTTTAAAAATGGATATGCATGCTTGAAACATGTTAAAGATGCAAATGACCTATGCATCTAAAGCTTTGAAAGAGAATAACAAACGCTCATTAAATTCTCAATGAACGAGCGGTAGGATATTTACCAGAATCAGACAAGCCATTATTTTGCCCGTTTACAAAAAGCTGACCTAACAATCATAGATGATTTTAAAGTGATTTTTCATTCGTAACGGGCTATATTATTGTAAGAAATGACTTACGGATTGGGAGTCAACACTCAATGAAAAATCCCCCGCCTCATCCTTTTCCCGACGATTGCAAAACCTGAGAACTAAAAACAGAAAAGAGCTCACAATCCTTAAAAATCACAGCCACTCTTTGGAATTATATCTCTCTACATTTGTGCATTGAGGATCTCCATTTTAGATGTACTCTTTTTTCTTAAATCAATACTTTGATTTTTCATTCTCCCTTCATCCCGTAAACCAAAAAAGGCAAATACATCACAACAGAATGAAAATTTTAGAGTTTATGAGTGAAAAAAAATTAACACAATAACAAATGTATGTATAGAAAATTTATTGACACACCACAAATGAACGCAAAAGTTTTGCTTTCCAAGTTTGGGAAATTCCACTAGTTCAAAATGGAATTTTACAAGAAAGAGATTTCTTCTACACTTGTTTTAAAAATGGATATGCATGCTTGAAACATGTTAAAGATGCAAATGATGTATGGATCCAAAGCTTTTAAAGAGAATAACATACGCTCATTAAATTCTCTTGTGAACGAGCGGTGGGATATTTACCCGAGTGAAACAAGCCATTATTTCTCCCGTTTGCAAAAAGCTGACCTAACAATCAATGATGATTGTAAAGTGATTTTTCATTCGTAACGGGCTATATTACTGTAAGAAATGACTTACGGATTGGGAGTCAACAGTCAATTAAAAATCCCCCGCCTCCCCCTTTTCCTGACGATTGCAAAACCTGAGAAATAAAAACAGAAAAGAGCTTACAATCCTCAAAAATCACAGACACTCTTTGGAATTATATCTCTCTACATTTGTGCATCGTGCATCTCCATTTTAGATGTACTCTTTTTTCTTAAATAAAAACTTTGAGTTTTCGTTCTCCCATCATGCCGAAAAAAAAAAAGGTAAATAGATCACAACAAAATGAAAATTTTAGAGTTTATGTATGGAAAAAATTTAAAACAATAAAAATGTAAGTAATAAAAATTTATTCACACACGACAAATGAACACAAAATTTAGTTATCCAAGATTGGGAAATTCCACTAGTTCAACCCTAATTGCATGGAATTTTACAAGATAGAGATTTGTTCTACACGTGTTTTAAAAATGGATATGCATGCTTGAAACATGTTAAAGATGCAAATGACCTATGGATCCAAAGCTTTAAAAGAGAATAAAAAACGCTTATTAAATTCTCAATGAACGTGCAGTTGGATATTTACCAGAATCAAACTAGCCATTATTTTGCCCATTTACAAAAAGCTTACCAAACAATCATAGATGACTGTAAAGTGATTTATCATCTGTAACGATCTATATTTTTGTAAGAAATGACTTACTGATTGGGAGTCAACACTCAGTTAAAAGCACCCCGCCTCCCCCTTTTCTCGACAATTGCAAAACCTGAGATATCAAAACTAAAAAGAGCTAAGATTGCCTAAAAAATACAGACACTCTTTGGAATTATCTCTCTCTACATTTGTGCACTGTGCGTCTCCATTTTAAATGTACACTTTTTTCTTAAATCAAAACTTTGAGTTTTCTCTATCCCTTCATCCTGTAAACAAAAAAAGGCAAATAGATCACAGCAAAATAAAATTTTTTGAGTTTATGTCTAGAGAAAATTTAAAACAATAACAAATGCAAGTAAAGAAAATTTATTCACACACCAAAAATTAACACAAAACTTTTGTTATTCAAGTTTGTAAAATTCCACTAGTTCAACCCTAATAGCTTGGAATTTTACAAGAAAGAGATGTCTTCTATACGTGTTTTAAAAATGCATATGCAAGCTTGAAACATCTTCAAGATGCAAATGACCAATCGATCCAAAGCTTTTAAAGAGAATAACATACCCTCATTAAATTCTCTAGTGAACGTGCGGTGGGATATTTACCCGAGTCAAACAAGCCATTATTTTGCCCGTTGGCAAAAAGCTGACCTAACAATCATAGATGATTGTAAAGTGATTTTTCATTCGTAACGGGCTATATTATTGTAAGAAATGACTTACGGATTGGGAGTCAACACTCAATTAAAAATCCCCCGCCTCCCCCTTTTCCCGATGATTGCAAAACCTGAGATATAAAAATTGAAAAGAGCTTACAATCTATAAAATACACAGACACTCTTTGGAATTATATCTCTCAACATTTATGCATTGTGCATCTCCATTTCAGATGTACACTTTTTTCTTAAATCAAAACTTTGAGTTTTCGTTCTCCCTTCATGCCGTAAACAAAAATAGGTAAATAGATCACAGCAAAATGTAAATTTTAGAGTTTATGTATGAAAAAAAATTAGAACAATAACAAATGTAATTAATGAAAGTTTATTCACACACGACAAATGAACACAAAATTTAGTTATCCAAGATTGGGAAATTCCACTAGTTCAACCCTAATAGCTTGGAATTTTACAAAATAGAGAATTCTTCTACATGTGTTTTAAAAATGGATATGCATGCATGAAACATGTTAAAGATGCAAATGACCTATGGATCCAAAGCTTTTAATGAGAATAAAAAACACTCATTAAATTCTGAAGTGAACGTGCGGCGGGATATTTACCCGAGTCAAACAAGCCATTATTTTGCCCGTTTGCAAAAAGCTGACCTAACAATCATAGATGATTGTAATAAGATTTATCATGAGTAACGGGCTTTATTTTTCTAACAAATGACATACGGATTGGGAGTCAACAGTCAGTTAAAAATAACCCGCCTCACCGTTTTCCTGACGATTGCAAAACCTGAGATATAATAACTAAAAAGATCTTGCAATCCCTAAAAATTACAAACACTCTTTGGAATTATCTCTCCCTACATTTGTGCATTGTGCATCTCCATTTTAGATGTACACTTTTTTCTTAAATCAAAACTTTGAGTTTTCGTTCTCCCTTCATCCCGTTAACCAAAAAAGGCAAATAGATCACAACAAAATGAAAATTTTAGAGTTTATGTGTGAAAAAAAATTATAACAATAACAAATGTAAGTATAGAAAATTTATACACACACCACAAATGAACACAAAAGTTTTGTTTTCCAACTTTGGGAAATTCCACAAGTTCAACCCTAATTGCGTAGAATTTTACAAGAAAGAGATTTCTTCTACACGTGTTTTAAAAATGGATATGCATGCTTGAAACATGTTAAAGATGCAAATGACCTATGGATCCAAAGCTTTTAAAGAGAATATTATATGCTCATTAAATTCTCTAGTGAACGTGCGGTGGGATTTATACCCGAGTCAAACAAGCTATTATTTTGCCCGTTTGCAAAAAGCTGACCTAACAATCATTGATGATTGTAAAGTGATTTTTCATTCGTAACGGGCTATATTATTGTAAGAAACGACTTACGGATTGGGAGTCAACACTCAATTAAAAATCCCCCGCCTGCCCCGTTTCCCGACGATTGCAAAACCTGAGATATAAAAACTGAAAAGAGCTTACAATCCTTAAAAATCACAGACACTCTTTGGAATTATATCTCTCTACATTTGTGCATTGTGCTTCTCCATTTTTTATGTACACTTTTTTCTTAAATCAAACCTTTGAGTTTTCGTTCTCCCTTCATGCCGTAAACAAAAAAAGGTAAATAGATCACAACAAAATGAAAATTTTAGAGTTTATGTATGGAAAAAAATTAAAACAATAAAAAATGTAAGTAATGAAAATTTATTCACACACCACAAATGAACACAAAGTTTAGTTATCAAAGATTGGAAAATTCCACTAGTTCAACCTTAATAGCTTGGAATTTTACAAGATAGAGATTTCTTCTACACGTGTTTTAAAAATGGATATGCAAGCTTGAAACATGTTCAAGATGCAAATGACCTATGGATCCAAAGCTTTTAATGAGAATTACAACCACTAATTAAATTCTGAAGTGAACGTTCGACGGGATATTTACCAAAGTCAAACAAGCCATTATTTTGCCCGTTTGAAAAAAGCTTACCTAACAATCATAGATGATTGTAAAGTGATTTTTCATTCGTCACGGGCTATGTTATTGTAAGAAATGACTTACGGATTGGGAGTCAACACTCAATTAAAAACCCGGTGCCTCCCCCTTTTCCCGACGACGGCAAAAACTGACAAGAGCTCACAGTCCTTAAAAATCACAGACACTCTTTGAAATTATCTCTCTCTACATTTGTGCATTGTGCATCTCCATTTTAGATGTACACTTTTTTCTTAAATCAAAACTTTGAGTTTTCATTCTCTATTCATGTCGTAAAAAAAAAAGGCATATAGATCACAACAAAATGAAAATTTTAGAGTTTATGTATGGAAAAAAATTAAAACAATAGCAAATGTAAGTAATGTAAATTTACTCACACACCACAAATGAACACAAGATTTGGTTATCCAAATTTGGAAAATTCCACTAGTTCAACCCTAATTGCATGGAATTTTAAAAGAAAAAGATTTCTTCTACACGTGTTTTAAAAATGGATATGCACGCTTGAATCATGTTAAAGATGCAAATGACCTATGGATCCAAAGCTTTTAAAGAGAAATAACAAACGCTCATTAAATTCTCAATGAACGTGCAGTGGGATATTTGCCAGAATCAAACTAGCCATTATTTTGCGCCTTTACAAAAAGCTTACCTAACAATCATTGATGATTGCAACGTTATTTATCATCCGTAAGGGCTATATTTTTGTAAGAAATGACTTACTTATTGGGAGTCAACACTCAGTTAAAAACACCCCGCCTCCCCCTTTTCCCAACGATTGCAGAACCTGAGATATAAAAACTAAAAAGAGCTAAGATTGACTAAAAATTACAGACACTCTTTGGAATTATCTCTCTCTACATTTGTACACTATGCGTCTCCATTTTAAATGTACACTTTTTTCTTAAATCAAAACTTTTGAGTTTTCTCTCTCCCTTCATCCCGAAAAAAAAAAAAGGCAAATAGATTACAGCAAAATGAAAATTTTAGAGTTTATGTATGGAAAAAATTTAAAACAATAACAAATGTAAGTAAAGAAAATTTATTCACACACCAAAAATTAACACAAAACTTTTGTTATCCAAGTTTGGGAAATTCCACTATTTCAACCCTAATAGCTTGGAATTTTACAAGAAAGAGATATCTTCTACACGTGTTTTAAAAATGGATATGCAATCTTGAAACATGTTAAAAATGCAAATGACCTATGGATCCAAAGCTTTTAAAGAGAATGACATACGCTCATTAAATTCTCTAGTGAACGTGCAGTGGGATATTTACCCGAGTCAAACAAGCCATTATTTTTCCCGTTTACAAAAAGCTGACCTAACAACCATAGATGATTGTAAAGTGATTTTTCATTCGTAACGGCCTATATTATTGTAAGAAATGACTAACGGATTGGGAGTCAACACTCAATTAAAAATCCCTGCCTGCCTCGTTTCCCGACGATTGCAAAACCTGAGATATAAAAACAGAAAAGAGCTTACAATCCTTAAAAATAACAGACGCTCTTTGGAATTATATCTCTCTACATTTGTGCATTGTGCATTTCCATTTTAGATGTACACTTTTTTCTTAAATCAAAACTTTGAGTTTTCCTTCTCCCTTCATGCCGAAAACAAAAAATGGCAAATAGATCAGAACAAAATAAAAATTTTAGAGTTTATGTATGGAAAGAAATTAAAACAATAACAAATGTAAGTAATGAAAATTTACTCACACACCACAAATGAACACAAAAATTAGTTATCCAACATTGGGAAATTCCAGTAGTTCAACCCTAATAGCTTGGAATTTTACAAGAAAGAGATTTCTTCTACACGTGTTTTAAAAATGGATATGCATGCTTGAAACATGTAAAAGAAGCAAATGACCTAAGGATCCAAAGCTTTTAATGAGAATTACAAACGCTCATTAAATTCTGAAGTGAACGTGCGGCGCGATATTAACCCGAGTCAAACTTGCCACTATTTTGCTCGTTTGCAAAAAGTTGACCTAACAATCATAGATTGTAAAGTGATTTTTCATCCTTAACGGGCTATATTATTGTAAGAAATGACTTACGGATTGGGAGTCAACACTCAATTAAAAATCTCCCACCTCCCCCTTTTCCTGACGATTGCAAAACCTGAGAACTAAAAACTGAAAAGAGCTCACAATCCTTAAAAATCACAGACAGTCTTTGGAATTATAACTCTCTAAATTTGTGCATTGGGCATCTCCATTTTAGATGTACACTTTTTTATTAAATGAAAACTTTGAGTTTTTGTTCTCCCTTCATGCCGTAAACAAAAAAAGGTAAATAGATCACAACAAAATGAAAATTTTAGAGTTTATGTGTGGAAAAAAATTTAAACATTAAAAAATGTAAGTAATGAAAATTTATTCACACACGACAAATGAACACAAAATTTAGTTATCCAAGATTGGGAAATTCCACTAGTTCAACCCTAATAGCTTGGAATTTTACAAGAAAGAGATTTCTTCTACACGTGTTTTAAAAATGGATATGCATGTTTGAAACATGTTAAAGATGAAAATGACCTATGGATCCAAAGCTTTTAAAGAGAATAAAAAACGCTCATTAAATTCTCAATGAATGTGCAGTGGGATATTTACCAGAATATAACTAGCCATTATTTTGCCCGTTTACAAAAAGCTTACCTAACAATCATAGATGACTGTAAAGTGATTTATCATCCGTAACGATCTATATTTTTGTAAGAAATGACTTACTGATTGGTAGTCAACACTCAGTTAAAAGCACCCCGCCTCCCCCTTTTCCCGACAATTGCAAAATCTGAGATATAAAAACTAGAAAGAGCTAAGATTGCCTAAAAATTACAGACACTCTTTGGAATTATCTCTCTCTATATTTGTGCACTGTGCGTCTCCATTTTAAATGTACATTTTTTTCTTAAATCAAAACTTTGAGTTTTCTCTGTCCCTTCATCCCGTAAACAAAAAAAGGCAAATAAATCACAGCAAAATGAAAATTTTTGAGTTTATGTATGCAAAAAATTTGAAACAATAACAAAGGTAAGTAAAGAAAATTTATTCACACACCAAAAATTAACACAAAACTTTTGTTATCCAAGTTTGGGAAATTCCACTAGTTCAACTCTAATAGCTTGGAATTTTACAAGAAATAGATATCTTCTACCCGTGTTTTAAAAATGGATATGCAAGCTTGAAACATGTTCAAGATGCAAATGACCAATCGGTCGTAAGCTTTTAAAGAGAATAACATACCCTCATTAAATTCTTGAGTGAACGAGCGGTGGGATTTTACCCGAGTCAAACAAGCCATTATTTTTCCCGTTTGCAAAAAGCTGACCTAACAATCATAGATGATTGTAAAGTGATTTTTCATTCGTAACGGGCTATATTATTGTAAGAAATGACTTACGGATTGGGAGTCAACACTCAATTAAAAATCCCCCGCCTCCCCTTTTTCCCGACGATTGCAAAACCTTAGATATAAAAATTGAAAAGAGCTTACAATCCTTTAAATTCACAGACACTCTTTGGAATTATATCTCTCTACATTTGTGCATTGTGCATCTCCATTTTAGATGTACACTTTTTTCTTAAATCAAAACTTTGAGTTTCGTTCTCCCTTCATGCAGTAAACAAAAAAAGGTAAATAGATCACAACAAAATGAAAATTTTAGAGTATATGTTTGGAAAAAAATTAAAACAATAACAAATGTAAGTAATGAAAATTTATTCACACACCACAAATGAACACAAAATTTAGTTATCCAAGATTGGGAAATTCCACTAGTTCAACCCTAATTGCATGGAATTTTACAAGAAAGAGATTTCTTCTACACGTGTTTTAAAAATGGATATTCATGCTTGAAACATGATAAAGATGCAAATGACCTATGGATCCAAAGCTTTTAAAGAGAATAACAAACGCTCATGAAATTCTCAATGAACGTGCGATGGGATATTTACCAGAATCGAACAAGCCATTATATTGCCCGTTTACAAAAAGCAGACCTAACAATCATAGATGATTGTAAAGTGGTTTTTCATTCGTAATGGGCTATATTATTGTAAGAAATGACTTACGGATTGGGAGTCAACACTCAGTTAAAAACACCCCGCCTCCCCCTTTTCCCGACGATTGCAAAACCTGAGAACTAAAACCAGAAAGAGCTCACAATCCTTAAAAATCACAGACACTCTTTGGAATTATATCTCTCTAAATTTGTGCATTGTGCATCTCCATTTTGGATGTACTCTTTTTTCTTAAATCAATACTTTGAGTTTTCGTTCTCCCTTCATCCTGTAAACCAAAAAAGGCAAATAGATCACAACAAAATGAAAATTTTAGAGTTTATGTGTGAAAAAAAATTAAAACAATAACAAATGTAAGTATAGAAAATTTATTGACACACCACAAATGAACACAAAAGTTTTGTTTTCCAATTTTGGGAAATTCTACTAGTTCAACCCTAATTGCATGGAATTTTACAAGAAAGAGATTTCTTGTACACGTGTTTTAAAAATGGATATGCATGATTGAAACATGTTAAAGATGCAAATGACCTATGGATCCAAAGCTTTTAAAGAGAATAACAAACGCTCATTAAATTCTCAATGAACGTGCGGTGAGATATTTACCAGAATCAAACAAGCCATTATTTTGCCCGTTTACAAAAAGTTTATCCAACAATCATAGATGATTGTGAAGTGATTTATCATCCATCACGGGCTATATTTTAGTAAGAAATGACTTACGGATTGGGAGTCAACACTCAGTTAAAAACACCCCGCCTCCCCATTTTCCCGACGATTGCAAAACCTGAGATATAAAAACTGAAAAGAGCTTACAATCCATAAAATTCACAAAGACTCTTTGGAATTAAATCTCTCTACATTTATGCATTGTGCATCTCCATTTCAGATGTATACTTTTTTCTTAAATCAAAACTTTGAGTTTTCGTTATCCCTTCATCCCGTAAACAAAAAAAGGTAAATAGATCACAACAAAATGTAAATTTTAGAGTTGATGTATGAAAAAAAATTAAAAAAATAACAATTGTAATTAATGAAAATTTATTCACACACCACAAATGAACACAAAATTTAGTTATCCAAGATTGGGAAATTCCACTAGTTCAACCCTAATAGCTTGGAATTTTACAAAATAGAGAATTCTTCTACACGTGTTTTAAAAATGGATACGCATGCTTGAAACATGTTATGGATGAAAATGACCTATGGATCCAAAGCTTTTAATGAGAATAACGAACACTCATTAAATTCAGAAGTGAACGTGCGGCTGGATTTTTACCCGAGTCAAACAAGCAATTATTTTGCCCGTTTCCAAAATGCTGACCTAACAATCATAGATGATTGTAATGTGATTTATCATGAGTAACAGGCTATATTTTTGTAAGAAATGACATACGGATTGGGAGTCAACAGTCATTTAAAAATCCCCCGTCTCCCCCTTTTCCCGACGATTGAAAAACCTGAGATATAAAAACTGAAAAGAGCTTGTAATCGTTAAAAACCACAGACACTCTTTGGAATTATATGTCTCTACATTTGTGCATTGTGCATCTCCATTTGAGATGTACATTTTTTTCATAAATCAAAACTTTGAGTTTTTGTTCTCCCTTCATCCCGTAAACCAAAAAAGGCAAATAGATCACAACAAAATGAAAATTTTAGAGTTTATGTGTGAAAAAAAATTAAAACAATAACTAATGTAAGTATAGAAAATTTATTCTCCAAGTTTGGGAAATTCCACTCTTTCAACCCTAATTGCATAGAATTTTACAAGAAAGAGATTTCTTCTACACGTGTTTTAAAAATGGATATGCATGCTTGAAACATGTTAAAGATGCAAATGACTTATGGATCCAAAGCTTTTAAAGAGAATAACATATGGTCATTAAAATCTCTAGTGAACGTGCTGAGGGATATTTACCCGAGTCAAACAAGCTATTATTTTGCCCGTTTGCAAAAAGCTGACCTAACAATCATTGATGATTGTAAAGTGATTTTTCATTCGTAACGGGCTATATTAATGTAAGAAATGACTTACGGATTGGGAGTCAACACTCAATTAAAAATCACCCGCCTGCCGCGTTTCCCGACGATTGCAAAACCTGAGATATAAAAACTGAAAAGAGCTTACAATCCTTAAAAATCACAAACACTCTTTGGAATTATATCTCTCTACATTTGTGCATTGTGCATCTCCATTTTAGATGTACACTTTTTTCTTAAATCAAAACGTTGAGTTTTCGTTCTCCCTTCTTGCCGTAAAAAAAAAAGGTAAATAGATCACAACAAAATGAAAATTTTAGGGTTTATGTATGGAAAAAAATTTAAACAATAACAAATGTAAGTAATGAAAATTTACTCACACACCACAAATGAACACAAAATTTAGTTATCCAAATTTGGAAAATTCCAGTAGTTCAACCCTAATTGCATGGAATTTTACAAGAAAGAGATTTCTTCTACACGTGTTTTTAAAATGGATATGCATGCTTGAAACATGTCAAAGATGCAAATGACCTATGGATCCAATGCTTTTAAAGAGAATAACAAACGCTCATTAAATTCTCAAAGAAAGTGCAGTGGGATATTTACCAGAATCAAACTAGCCATTATTTTGCCCGTTTACAAAAGGCTTACCTAACAATCATAGATGATTGTATAGTGATTTATCATTCGTAATGGGCTATATTTTTGTAGGAAATGACTTACTGATTGGGAGTCAACACTCAGTTAAAAACACCCCGCCTCCCCCTTTTCCCGACGATTGCAAAACCTGAGATATAAAAACTAAAAAGAGCTAAGATTGACTAAAAATTGCAGACACTCTTTGGAATTATCTCTCTCTACATTTTTGCACTGTGCGTCTCCATTTTAAATGTACACTTTTTTCTTAAATCAAAACTTTGAGTTTTCTCTCTTCCTTCATCCCGTGAACAAAAAAAGGCCAATAGATCACAGCAAAATGAAAATTTTGGAGTTTATGTATTAAAAAATTTAAAACAATAACAAATGTAAGTAAAGAAAATTTATTCACACACCAAAAATTAACACAAAAGTTTTGTTATCCAAGTTTGGGAAATTCCACTAGTTCAACTCTACTAGCTTGGAATTTTACAAGAAAGAGATTTCTTCTACATGTTTTTAAAATGGATATGCAAGCTTGAAACTTGTTAAAGATGCAAATGACCTATGGATCCAAAGCTTTTGAAGAGAATAACATATACTCATTAAATTCTCTAGTGAATGTGCGGTGGGATATTTACCCGAGTCAAACAAGCCATTGTTTTGCCTGTTTGCAAAAAGCTGACCTAACAATCATTGATGATTATAAAGTTATTTTTCATTCATAATGGCTATATTATTGTAAGAAATGACTTACGGATTGGGAGTCAACACTCAATTAAAAATCCCCCGCCTCCCCCTTTTCCTGACGATTGCAAAACTTGAGATATAAAAACTGAAAAGTGCTGACAATCCTTAAAAATCACAGACACTCTTTGGAATTATATCTCTCTACATTTGTGCTTTGTGCATCTCCATTTTAGATGTACACTTTTTTCTTAAATCAAAACTTTGAGTTTTTGTTCTCCCTTCATGTCGTAAACAAAAAAAGGTAAATTGATCACAACAACATGAAAATTTTAGAGTTTATGTATGGAAAAAAATTAAAACAATAACAAATGTAAGTAATGAAAATTTATTCACACACCACAAATGAACACAAAATTTAGTTATCCAAGATTGGGAAATTCCACTAGTTCATCCCTAATAGCTTGGAATTTTACAAGAAAGAGATTTCTACTACACGTGTTTTGCAAATGGATATGCATGCTAGAAACATGTTAAAGATGCAAATGACCTATGGATCCAAAGATTTTAAAGAGAATAACAAACGCTCATTAAATTCTGAATGAACGTGCGGTGGGATATTTACCTGAGTCAAACATTATTTTGCCAATTTACAAAAAGCTTACCTAACAATCATAGATGTTTTTAAAGTGATTTATCATCCGTAACGGGCTATATTTTTGTAAGAAATGACTTACGGATTGGGAGTCAACACTCAGTTAAAAACACACCGCCTCCCCCTTTTCTTGACGATTGCCAAACCAGAGATATAAAAATTAAAAAGAGCTTAAATTCCCCAAAAATTAAAGACACTCTTTGGAATTACCTCTCTCTACATTTGTGCACAGTGCGTCTCCATTTTAAATGTACACTTTTTTCTTAAATAAAAACTTTGAGTTTTCTCTCTCCCTTCATCTCGTAAACAAAAAAAAAGGCATATAAATCACAGCAGAATGAAAACTTTTGAGTTTATGGATGGAAAAAATTTTAAACAATAACAAATGTAAGTAAATAAAATTTATTCACACACCAAAAATTAACACAAAACTTTTGATATCCAAGTTTGGGAAATTCCACTAGTTCAACCCTAATTCCTTGGAATTTTACAAGAAAGAGATTTCTTCTACACGTGTTTTAAAAATGGATATGCAAGCTTGAAACATGTTAAAGATGCAAATGACCTATGGATCCAAAGCTTTTAAAGAGAATAACATACGCTCATTAAAATCTCTAGTGAACGTGCGGTGGGATATTTACCCGCGTCAAACAAGCCATTATTTTGCCCGTTTGCAAAAAGCTGACCTAACAATCTTAGATGATTGTAAAGTGATTTTTCATTCGTAATGGGCTATATTATTGTAAGAAATGACTTAAGGATTGGGAGTCAACACTTAATTGAAAATCCCCCGCCTCTTCCTTTTCCCGACGATTGCAAAACCTGAGATATAAAAACTGAAAAGAGCTTACAATCCTTAAAAATCACAGACACTCTTTGAAATTATATCTCTCTACATTTGTGCATTGTGCATCTCCATTTTAGATGTACACTTTTTTCTTAAATAAAAACTTAGAGTTTTCGTTCTCCCTTCATGCCGTAGACAAAAAAATGTAAATAGATCACAACAAAATGAAAATTTTAGAGTTTATATATGAAAAAAAATTAAAACAATAACAAATGTAAGTAATGAAAATTTATTCACACACAACAAATGAACACAAAATTTAGCTATCCAAGATTGGGAAATTCCACTAGTTCAACCGTAATTGCATGGAATTTTACAAGAAAGAGATTTCTTCTACATGTGTTTTAAAAATGGATATGCATGCTTGAAACATGTTAAAGATGCAAATGACCTATGGATCCAAAGCTTTTAAAGAGAATAACAAATGCTCATTAAATTCTCAATGAACATGCGATGTGATATTTACCAGAATCAAACTACCCATTATTTTATCCGTATACAAAAAGCTTACCTGAAGATCATAGATGATTGTAAAGTGCTTTATCATCCGTAACGGGATATATTTTTGTAAGAAATGACTTACGGATTGGGTGTCAACACTCAATTAAAAATCCCCTGCCTCCCCCTTTTCCTAACGATTGCAAAACCTGAGATATAAAAACTAAAGAGATCTTACAATCCCTTAAAATTACAAACACTCTTTGGAATTATCTCTCCCGACATTTGTGCACTGTGCGTCTCCATTTTAAATGTACACTTTTTTCTTCAATAAAAACTTTGAGTTTTCTCTCTCCCTTCATCCCGTAAACAAAAAAAGGTAAATAGATCACAGCAAAATGAAAATTTTAGAGTTTATGTGTGAAAAAAAATTTAAACAATAACAAATGTTAGTATAGAAAATTTATTCACACACCACAAATGAAAACAAAAGTTTTGTTTTCCAAGTTTGGGAAATTCCACTAGTTCAACCCTAATTGCAAAGAATTTTACAAGAAAGAGATTTCTTCTACACGTGTTTTAAAATTGGATATGCATGCTTGAAACATGTTAAAGATGCAAATGACCTATGGATCCAAAGCTTTTAAAGAGACTAACAAACGCTTATTAAATTTTCAATGAACGTGCGGTGGGATATTTACCAGAATCAAACTAGCCATTATTTTGCCCGTTTACAAAAAGCTTACCTAACAATCATAGATGATTGTAAAGTGATTTATCATCCGTAACGGGCTATATTCTTGTAAGAAATGACTTACGGATTGGTAATCAACACTCAGTTAAAAACACCCCGCCTCCCCCTTTTCCCGACGATTGCAAAACCTGAGAAATAAAAACTAAAAAGAGCTTAGATTCCCTAAAAATTATAGACACTCTTTGGAATTATCTCTCTCTACATTTGTGCACTGTGCGTCTCCATTTTAAATGTACACTTTTTCCTTAAATCAAAACTTTGAGTTTTCTCTCTCCCTTCATCCCGAAACAAAAAAATGGCAAATAGATCACAGCAAAATGAAACTTTTTGAGTTTATGAATGGAAAAAATTAGATGATTGTAAAGTGATTTTTCATTCGTAACGGGCTATATTATTGTAAGAAATGACTTACGGATTGGGAGTCAACACTCATTTAAAACCCCCAGCCTCCCCCTTTTCCCGACGATTGCAAAACCTGAGATATAAAAACTGAAAAGAGCTTGTAATCCTTAAAAATCACAGACACTCTTTGGAATTATATCTCTCTACATTTGTGCATTGTTCATCTCCATTTTAGATGTACCCTTTTTTCTTAAATCAAAACTTTGAGTTTTCGTTCTCCCTTCATGCCGTAAACAAATAAAGGTAAATAAATTACAACAAAATGTAAATTTTAGAGTTTATGGATGGAAAAAAATTAAAACAATAACAAATGTAAGTAATTAAAATTTATTCACACACCACAAATGAACACAAAATTTAGTTATCCAAGATAGGGAAATTCCACTAGTTCAACCCTAATAGCTGGGAATTTTACAAGAAAGAGATTTCTTCTACACGTGTTTTAAAAATGGATATGCATGCTTGAAACATGTTAAAGATGCAAATGACCTATGGATCCAAAGCTTTTAATGAGAATTACAAACGCTCATTAAATTCTGAAGTGAATGTGCGGCGGGATATTTACCCGAGTCAAACAAGCCATTATTTTGCCCGTTTGCAAAAAGCTGACCTAACAATCTTAGATGATTGTAAAGTGATTTTTCATTCATAACGAGCAATATTATTGTAAGAAATGACTTACGGATTGGGAGTCGACACTCAATTAAAAATCCCCCTCCTCCCCCTTTTCCCGACGATTGCAAAACCAGAGATATAAAAACTGAAAAGAGCTTACAATCCTTAAAAATCACAGACACTCTTTGGAATTATATCTCTCTACATTTGTGCATTGTGCAACTCCATTTTAGATGTACACTTTTTTCTTAAATCAAAACTTTGAGTTTTTGTTCTCCCTTCATGCCGAAAACAAAAAAAGGTAAATAGATCACAACAAAATGAAAATTTTAGAGTTTATGTATGGAAAAAAATAAAAACAATAACAAATGTAAGTAATGAAAATTTATTCACGCACAACAAATGAACACAAAATTTAGTTATCCAAGATTGGGAAATTCCACTAGGTCAACCCTAATAGCTTGGAATTTTACATGAAAGAGATTTCTTCTACACGTGTTTTGGAAATGGATATGCATGCTTGAAACATGTTAAAGATGGAAATCACCTATGGATGCAAAGCTTTTAATGAGAATTACAAACGCTCATTAAAATCTGAAGTGAACGTGCAGCAGGATATTTACCCGAGTCAAACAAGCCATTATTTTGCCCGTTTGCAAAAAGCTGACCTAACAATAAGAGATTGATTGTTATGTGATTTATCATGAGTAACGGGCTATATTTTTTTAAGAAATGACATACGGATTGGGAGTCAACAGTCAGTTAAAAATACCCCGCCTCCCCGTTTTCCCGACGATTGCAAAACTTGAGATATAAAAACTAAAAAGATCTTAGAAACCCTAAAAATTACAAACACCCTTTGGAATTATCTCCCTCTAAAATTGTGCACTATGCGTCTCCATTTTAAATGTACTCTTTTTTCTTCAATCAAAACTTTGAGTTTTTTCTCTCCCTTCATCCCGTAAACAAAAAAAAGGCAAATAGATCACAGCAAAATGAAAATTTTTGAGTTTATGTATGGAAAAAAATTAAAACAATAACAAATGTAAGTAAAGAAAATTTATTAACACTCCAAAAATTAACACAAAACTTTTGTTATCCAAGTTTGGGAAATTCCACTAGTTCAACCCTAATAGCTTGGAATTTTACAAGAAAGAGATTTCTTCTACACGTGTTTTAAAAATGGATATGCAAGCTTGAAACATGTTAAAGATGCAATTGACCTATGGATCCAAAGCTTTTAAAGAGAATAACATACGCTCATTAAATTCTCTAGTGAACGTGTGGTGGGATATTTACCCGAGTCAAACAAGCCATTATTTTGCCCGTTTGCAAAAAGCTGACCTAACAATCATAGATGATTGTAAAGTGATTTTTCATTCGTAACGGGCTATATTAATGTAAGAAATGACTTACGGATTGGGAGTCAACACTCAATTAAAAATCCCCCGCCTCCCCCTTTTCCCGACGAATGCAAAACCTGAGATATAAAAACTGAAAAGAGCTTACAATCCTTAAAAATCACAGACACTCTTTGGAATTATATCTCTCTACATTTGTGCATCGTGCATCTCCATTTTAGATGTACACTTTTTTCTTAAATCAAAACTTTGAGTTTTCGTTCTCCATTCATGCCGTAAACAAAAAAGGTAAATAGATCACAACAACATGAAAATTTTAGAGTTTATGTATGGAAAAAAATTAAAACAAGAACAAATGTAAGTAATGAAAATTTATTCACACACCACAAATGAACACAAAATTTAGTTATCAAATATTGGGAAATTCCACTAGTTCAACCCTAATAGTTTGGAATTTTACAAGAAAGAGATTTCTTCTCCTCGTGTTTTGGAAATGGATATGCATGCTTGAAACATGTTAAAGATGCAAATGACCTATGGATCCAAAGCTTTTAAAGGGAATAACAAACGCTCATTAAATTGTCAATGAACGTGCGGTGGGATATATACCAGAATCAAACTAGACATTATTTTGCCCGTTTACAAAAAAGTTACCTAACAATCATAGATGATTGTAAATTGATTTATCATCCGTAACGGGCTATATTTTTGTAAGAAATGACTTACGGATTGGGAGTCAACACTCAGTTAAAAACACCCTGCCTCCCCCTTTTCTCGACGATTGCAAAACCAGAGATATAAAACTTAAAAAGAGCTTAAATTCCCTAAAAATTACAGACACTCTTTGGAATTATCTCTCTCTACATTTGTGCACTGTGCGTCTCCATTTTAAATGTAAACTTTTTTCTTAAATAAAAACTTTGAGTTTTCTCTCTCCTTTCATCCCGTAAACAAAAAAAGGCATATAGATCACAGCAAAATGAAAACTTTTGAGTTTATGTATGGAAAAATTTTTAAAGAATAACAAATGTAAGTAAAAAAACTTTATTCACACACCAAAAATTAACACAAAACTTTTGATATCCACGTTTGGGAAATTCCACTAGTTCAACCCTAATTGCATGGAATTTTACATGAAAGAGATTTCTTCTACACGTGTTTTAAAAATGGATATGCATGCTTGAAACATGTTAAAGATGAAAATGACCTATGGATCCAAAGCTTTTAAAGAGACTAACAAACGCTTATTAAATTTTCAATGAACGTGCGGTGGGATATTTACCAGAATCAAACTAGCCATTATTTTGCCCGTTTACACAAAGCTTACATAACAATCATAGATGATTGTAAAGTGATTTATCATCCGTAACGGGCTATATTCTTGTAAGAAATGACTTACGGATTGGTAATCAACACTCAGTTAAAAACACCCCGCCTCCCCCTTTTCTCGACGATTGCAGAACCTGAGATATAAAAACTAAAAAGAGCTTAAATTCCCTAAAAATTACACACACTCTTTGGAATTATCTCTCTCTACATTTGTGCACTGTGCGTGTCCATTTGAAATGTACACTTTTTTCTTAAATCAAAACTTTGAGTTTTCTCTCTCCCTTCATCAAATAAACAAAAAAAAGGCAAATAGATCACAGCAAAATGAAATTTTTTGAGTTTATGAATGGAAAAAATTAGATGATTGTAAAGTGATTTTTCATTCGTAACGGGCTATATTATTGTAAGAAATGACTTACGGATTGGGAGTCAACACTCATTTAAAAATCCCCCGCCTCCCCCTTTTCCCCACGATTGCAAAACCTGAGATATAAAAAATGAAAAGAGCTTACAATCCTTAAAAATCACAGACACTCTTTGGAATTATATCTCTCTAAATTTGTGCATTGTGCATCTCCATTTTAGATGTACACTTTTTTCTTAAATCAAAACTTTGAGTTTTCATTCTCCATTCATGCCGTAAACAAAAAAATGTAAATAGATCTCAATTAAATGAAAATTTTAGAGTTTATGTATGGAAAAAAATTTAAACAATAACAAATGTAAGTAATAAAAATTTATTCACACACAACAAATGACCACAAAATTTAGTTATCCAAGTTTGCGAAATTCCACTAGTTCAACCGTAATTGCATGGAATTTTACAAGAAAGAGATTTCTTCTACATGTGTTTTAAAAATGGATATGCATGCTCTAAACATGTTAAAGATGCAAATGACCTATGGATCCAAATCTTTTAAAGAGAATAACAAACGCTCATTAAATTCTCAATGAACGTGCGGTGTGATATTTACCTGAATCAAACTAGCCATTATTTTGCCCATTTACAAACACTCATTGGAATTATCTCTCTCTACATTTGTGCACTGTGCGTCTCGATTTGAGATGTACACTTTTTTCTTAAATCAAAACTTTGAGTTTTCTCTCTCCCTTCATCCCGTAAACAAAAAAAGGCCAATAGATCACAGCAAAATGAAAATTTTTGACTTTATGTATGGAAAAAATTTAAAACAATAACAAATGTAAGTAAATAAAATTTATTCACATACCAAAAATTAACATAAAACTTTTGTTATCCAAGTTTGGGAAATTCCACTAGTTCAACCCTAATAGCTTGGAATTTTACAAGAAAGATATTTGTTCCACACGTGTTTTAAAAATGGATATGCAAGCTTGAAACATGTTAAAGATGCAAATGACCTATGGATCCAAAGCTTTTAAAGAGAATAACATACGCTCATTAAATTTTCTAGTGAACGTGCGGTGGGATATTTACCAGAGTCAAACAAGCCATTATTTTGCCCGTTTACAAAAAGCTTACCTAACAATCATAGATAATTGTATAGTTATTTATCATCCATAACGGGCTATATTTTTGTAAGAAATGACTTACGGATTGGGAGTGAACACTCAGTTAAAAACACCCCGCCTCCCCCTTTTCCCGACGATTGCAAAACATGTGATATAAAAACTAAAAAGAGCTTAAAATCCTAAAAATTACAGACACTCTTTGGAATTATCTCTCTCTACATTTGTGCACTGTGCGTCTCCATTTTAAATGTACACTTTTTTCTTAAATCAAAACTTCTAGTTTTCGCTCTCCCTTCATCCCGTAAAGCAAAGAAGCCAAATAGATCACAACAAAATGAAAATTTTAGAGTTTATGTGTGAAAAAAATTAAAATAATAACAAATGTAAGTATTGAAAATTTATTCACACACCACAAATGAACACAAAAGTTTTGTTTTCCATGTTTGAGAAATTCCACTAGTTCAACCCTAATTGCATGAAATTTTACAAGAAAGAGATTTCTTCTGCACGTGTTTTAAAAATGGATATGCATGCTTGAAACATGTTAAAGATGCAAATGACGTATGGATCCAAAGCTTTTAAAGAGAATAACAAACGCTCATTAAATTCTCAATGAACGTGTGGTGGGATATTTACCAAACTCAAACTAGCCATTATTTTGCCCGTTTACAAAAAGCTTACCAAACAATCATAGATGATTGTAAAGTGATTCATCATCCGTAACGGGCTATATTTTTGTAAGAAATGACTCACGGATTGGGAGTCAACGCTTAGTTAAAAACACCCCGCCTCCTCCTTTTCCCGACGATTGTAAAACCTGCGATATAAAAACTAAAAAGTGCTTAAATTCCCTAAAAAATACAGACACTCTATGGAATTATCTCTCTCTACATTTGTCCAATGTGCGTCTCCATTTTAAATGTACACTTTTTTCTTAAATCAAAACTTTGAGTTTTCTCTCTCCCTTCATCCCGTAAACAAAAAAAGGCAAATAGATCACAGCAAAATGAAAATTTTAAAGTTTATGGATGGAAAAAATTTAAAACAATAACAAATGTAAGTAAAGAAAATTTATTTACACACCAAAAATTAACACAAAACTTTTTTTATCCAAGTTTGGGAAATTCCACTAGTTCAACCCTAATAGCTTGGAATTTTACAAGAAAGAGATTTCTTCTACACGTGTTTTAAAAATGGATATGCAAGCTTGAAACATGTTAAAGATGCAAATGACCTATGGATCCAAAGCTTTTAAAGAGAAAATGCTCATTAAATTCTTAATTGAACGTGCGGTGGGATATTTACCCGAGTCAAACAAGCCATTATTCAGCCCTTTTGCAAAAAGTTGACCTAACAATCATAGATGAATTGTAAAGTGACTTATCAAGTGTAACGGGCTATATTTTTGTAGGAAATGACTTATGGATACGGAGTCAACAGTCAGTTAAAAATCCCCCGCCTCCCCCTTTTCCTGACGATTGCAAAACCTGAGATATAAAAACTAAAAAGATCTTACAATCCCTTAAAATTACAAACACTCTTTGGAAATATCTCTCTCTACATTTGTGCATAGTGCTCCTCCATTTTAGGTGTACACTTTTTTCTTAAATCAAAACTTTGAGTTTTCTCTCTCCCTTCATCCCGTAAACAAAAATAGGCAAATAGATCACAAAAAAATGAAAATTTTAGAGTTTATGGATGGAAAAAATTTAAAACAATAAAAAATGTAAGTAAAGAAAATTTATTTACACACCAAAAATTAACACCAAACTTTTGTTATCCAAGTTTGGGAAATTCCACTAGTTCAACCCTAATAGCTTGGAATTTTACAAGAAAGAGATTTCTTCTACACGTGTTTTAAAAATGGATATGCAAGCTTGAAACATGTTAAAGAAGCAAATGACCTTTGGATCCAAAGCTTTTAAAGAGAATAACAAACGCTCATTAAATTCTTAATTGAACGTGCGGTGGGATATTTACCCGAGTCAAACAAGCCATTATTTTGCCCGTTTGCAAAAAGCTGACCTAACAATCATAGATGAATTGTAAAGTGATTTATCATGTGTAACGGGCTAAATTTTTGTAAGGAATGACTTATGAATAGGGAGTCAACACTCAGTTAAAAATCCCCTGCCTCCCCCTTTTCCCGACGATTGCAAAACCTGAGATATAAAAACTAAAAAGAGCTTACAATCCCTAAAAACTATAGGCACTATTTGGAATTATCTCTTTCTAAATTTTTTCATTGTGCATCTCCATTTTAGATGTACACTTTTTTCTTAAATCAAAACTTTGAGTTTTCTCTCTCCCATCATCCCGTAAACAAAAAAAGGCCAATAGATCACAGCAAAATGAAATTTTTTGACTTTATGTATGGAAAAAATTTAAAACATTTACAAATGTAAGTAATGAAAATTTATTCACACATCACAATTGAACACAAAATTTTTTCTATCCAAGTTAAGGAAATTCCACTAGTTCAACCCTCATAGCTGGCAATTTTACAAGAAAGAGAATTCTTCTAGACGTGTTTTAAAAATGGATATGCATGCTTGAAACATGTTAAAGATGCAAATGACCTATGGATCCAAAGCTTTTAATGAGAATAACAAACACTCATTAAATTCTGAAGTGAACGTGCGGCGGGATATTTACCCGAGTCAAACAAGCCATTATTTTGCCCGTTTTCAAAAAGCTGACCTAACAATCATAGATGATTGTAATGTGATTTATCATGAGTAACGGGCTATATTTTAGTAAGAAATGACATACGGATTGGGAGTCAACAGTCAGTTAAAAATACCACGCCTCCCCGTTTTCCCGACGATTGCAAAACCCGAGATACAAAAACTAAAAAGATCTTACAATCCCTAAAAATTACAAACACTCTTTGGAATTATCTCTCCCTACATTTGTACATTGTGCATCTCCATTTTAGATGTACACTTTTTTAATAAATCAAAACTTTGAGTTTTTCGCTCTCCCTTCATCCCGTAAACCAAAAAAGGCTAATAGATCACAACAAAATGAAAATTTTAGAGTTTATGAGTGAAAAAAAATTAAAACAATAACAAATGTAAGTATATAAAATTTATTCACACAGCACAAATGAATACAAAAGTTTTGTTTTCCAAGTTTCAGAAATTCCACTTGTTCAACCCTAATTGCATGGAATTTTACAAGAAAGAGATTTCTTCTACACGTGTTTTAAAAATGGATATGCATGCTTGAAACATGTTAAAGATGCAAATGACCTATGGATCCAAAGCTTTTAAAGAGAATAACAAACGCTCATTAAATTCTCAATGAACGTGCGGTGGGACATTTACCAGAATCAAACTAGCCATTATTTTGCTCGTTCACAAAAAGCTTACCTAACAATCATAGATGATCGTAAAGTGTTTTATCATCTGTAACGGGCTATATTTTTTAAGAAATGACTTACGGATTGGGAGTCAACGCTCAGTTAAAAACACCCCGCCTCCCCCTTTTCCCGACGATTACAAAACCTGAGATATAAAAACTAAAAAGAGCTTAAATTCCCTAAAAATTACAGACACTCATTGGAATTATATCTCTCTACATATGTGCATTGTGCGTCTCCATTTTAGATGGACACTTTTTTCTTAAATCACAACTTTGAGTTTCCTCTCTCCCTTCATCCCGTAAACAAAAAAAGGCAAATAGATCACAACAAAATGAAAATTTTTGAGTTTATGAATGAAAAAAATTTAAAACAATAACAAATGTAAGTAAAGAAAATTTATTGCCACACCAAAAATTAACACAAAACTTTTGTTATCCAAGTTTGGGAAATTCCACTAGTTCAACCCTAATAGCTTGGAATTTTACAAGAAAGAGATTTGTTCCACACGTGTTTTAAAAATGGATATGCAAGCTTGAAATATGTTAAAGATGCAAATGACCTATGGATCCAAACCTTTTAAATTGAATAACATACGCTCATTAAATTCTCTAGTGAACGTGCGGTGGGATATTTACCCAAGTCAAACAAGCCATTATTTTGCCCGTTTGCAAAAAGCTGATCTAACAATCAAAGATGATTGTAAAGTAATTTTTCATTCGTAACGGGCTATATTTTTGTAAGAAATGACATACGGATTGGGAGTCAACAGTCAGTTAAAAATACCACGCGTCCCCGTTTTCCCGACGATTGCAAAACCTGAGAACTAATAACTGAAAAGAGCTCACAATCCTGAAAAATCACAGACACTCTTTGGAATTATATCTCTCTACATTTTTGCATTGCGCATCTCCATTTTAGATGTACACTTTTTTATTAAATCAAAATTTGTGTTTTCATTTTCCCTTCATGCCGTAAACAAGAAAAGGTAAATAGATCGCAACAAAATGTAAATTTTAGAGTTTATGTAAGGAAAAAAATTTAAACATTAAGAAATGTAAGTAACGAAAATTTATTCACACACCACAATTGGACACCAAATTTTTGTTATCCAAGTTTGGGAAATTCCACTAGTTCAACCGTAATAGCTTGAAATTTTACAAGAAAGAGAATTCTTCTAGACGTGTTTTAAAAATGGATATGCATGCTTGAAACACGTTAAAGATGCAAATGACCTAGGGATCCAAAGCTTTTAATGAGAATAACAAACACTCATTAAATTCTGAAATGAACGTGCGAGGGGATATTTACCCGAGTCAAACATGCCATTATTTTGCCCGTTTTCAAAAAGCTGACCTAACAATCATAGATGATTGTAGTGTGATTTATCAAGAGTAACGGGCTATATTTTTGTAAGAAATGACATACAGATTGGGAGTCAACAGTAAGTTAAAAATACCGCGCCTCCCCGTTTTCCCGACGATTGCAAAACCTGAGATACAAAAACTAAAAAGATCTTACAATCCCTAAAAATTACAAACACTCCTTGGAATTATCTCTCCCTACATTTGTGCATTGTGCATCTCCATTTTAGATGTACACTTTTTTCTTAAATCAAAACTTTGAGTTTTCGCTCTCCCTTCATCCCGTAAACCAAAAAAGGCAAATACATCACAACAAAATGAAAATTTTAGAGTTTATGTGTGAAAAAAAAATTAAAACAATAAGAAATGTAAGTATAGAAAATTTATTCACACACCACAAATGAACACAAAAGTTTTCTTTTCCAAGTTTGAGAAATTGCACTAGTTCAACCCCAATTGCATGGAATTTTACAAGAAAGAGATTTCTTCTACACGTGTTTTTAAAATGGATATGCATGCTTGAAACATGTTAAAGATGCAAATGACCTATGGATCCAAAGCTTTTAAAGAGAATAACAAACGTTCATTAAATTCTCAATGAACGTGCGGTGGGATATTTACCAGAATATAACTAGCCATTATTTTGCCCGTTCACAAAAAGCTTACCCAACAATCATAGATGACTGTAAAGTGATTTATCATCCGTAACGGGCTATATTTTTGTAAGAAATAACTTACGGATTGGGAGTCACCACTCAGTTAAAAACACCCCGCCTCCCCATTTTCCCGACGATTACAAAACCTGAGATATAAAAACTAAAAAGAGCTTAATTCCCTAAAAATTACAGACACTCATTGGAATTATCTCTCCCTACATTTGTGCACTGTGCGTCTCCATTTTAGATGTACAATTTTTTCTTAAATCAAAACTTTGAGTTTTCTCTTTCCCTTCATCCCGTTCACAAAAAAACGCTAATAGATCACAGCAAAATGAAAATTTTTGAGTTTATGAATGAAAAAAATTTAAAACAATAACAAATGTAAGTAAAGAAAATTTATTGCCACACCAAAAATTAACACAAAACTTTTGTTATCCAAGTTTGGGAAATTCCACTAGTTCAACCCTAATAGCTTGGAATTTTACAAGAAAGAGATTTGTTCCACACGTGTTTTAAAAATGGATATGCAAGCTTGAAATATGTTAAAGATGCAAATGACCTATGGATCCAAAGCTTTTAAAGAGAATAACATACGCTCATTAAATTCTCTAGTGAATGTGCGGTGGGCTATTTACCCGAGTCAAACAAGCCATTATTTTGCCCGTTTGCGAAAAGTTGACCTAACAATCATAGATGATTGTAAAGTGATTTTTCGTTCGTAACGGGCTATATTATTGTATGAAATGACTTACGAATTGGGAGTCAACACTCAATTGAAAATCCCCCACCTCCCCCTTTTCCCAACGATTGCAGAATTGGAGAACTAAAAACTGAAAAGAGCTCACAATCCTGAAAAAATCACAGACACTCTTTGGAATTATATCTCTCTACATTTGTGCATTGTGCATCTCCATTTTAGATGTAGACTTTTTTATTAAATAAAAACTATGAGTTTTCGTTCACCCTTCAGGACGTAAAAAAAAAAAAGGCAAAGAGATCACAACAAAATGTGAATTTTAGAGTTTATGTATGGAAAAAATTACAACATTAACAAATGTAAGTAATGAAAATTTATTCACACACCACAATTGAACACAAAATTTTAGTTATCCAAGTTTGGGAAATTCCACCAGTTAACCCCTAATAGCTTGAAATTTTACAAGAAAGAGAATTCTTCTAGACGTGTTTTAAAAATGGATATGCATGTTTGAAACATGTTAAAGATGCTAATGACCTATGGATCCAAAGATTTTAATGAGAATAACAAACACTCATTAAATTCTGAAGTGAACGTGCGGCGGGATATTTACCCGAGTCAAACAAGCCATTATTTTGCCCGTTTTCAAAAACCTGACCTAACAATCATAGATGATTGTAATGTGATTTATCATGAGTAACGGGCTATATTTTTTTAAGAAATGACATACGGATTGGGAGTCAACTGCAAGTTAAAAATACCACGCCTCCCCGTTTTCCCCATGATTGCAAAACCTAAGAGACAAAAACTAAAAAGATCTTACAATCCCTAAAAATTAAAAACACTCTTTGGAATTATCTCTCCCTACATTTGTGCATTGTGCATCTCCATTTTAGATGTACACTTTTTTCTTAAATTAAAACTTTGAGTTTTCGCTCTCCCTTCATCCCGTAAACCAAAAAAGGCAAATAGATCATAATAAAATGAAAATTTTAGAGTTTATGTGTGAAAAAAAAATTAAAACAATAACAAATGTAAGTATAGAAAATTTATTTACCCACCACAAATGAACACAAAAGTTTTGTTTTCCAAGTTTGAGAAATTCCACAAGTTTAACCCTGATTGCATGGAATTTTACAAGAAAGAGATTTCTTCTACACGTGTTTTAAAAATGGATATGCATGCTTGAAACATGTTAAAGATGCAAACTAGCCATTATTTTGCTGTTCACAAAAAGCTTTCCTAACAATCATAGATGATGGCATAGTAATTTATCATCCGTAACGGGCTATATTTTTGTAAGAAATGACTTACGGATTGGGAGTCAACACTCAGTTAAAAACACCCCGCCTCCCCCTTTTCCCGACGATTACAAAACCTGAGATATAAAAACTAAAAAGAGCTTAAATTCCTAAAAATTACAGGCACTCATTGGAATTATCTCTCTCTACATTTGTGCACTGTGCGTCTCCATTTTAGATGTACACTTTTTTCTTAAATCAAAACTTTGAGTTTTCTCCCTCCCTTCATTCCGTAAACAAAAAAGGCAAATAGATCACAGCAAAATGAAAATTTTTGAGTTTATGTATGGAAAAAATTTAAAACAATAACAAATGTAAGTAAAAAAAATTTATTCATGCACCAATAATTAACACAAAACTTTTGTTATCCAAGTTTGGGAAATTCCACTAGTTCAACCCTAATAGCTTGGAATTTTACAAGAAAGAGATTTTATTCCACATGTGTTTTAAAAAATGGATATGTAAGCTTTGAAACATGTTAAAGATGCAAATGACCTATGGATCCAAAGATTCTAAAGAGAATAACATACGCTCATTAAATTCTCAAGTGAACGTGCGGTGGGATATTTACCCGAGTCAAACAAGCCATTATTTTGCCCGTTTGCGAAAAGCTGACCTAACAATCATATATGATTGTAAAGTGATTTTTCATTCGTTACGGGCTATATTATTGTAAGAAATGACTTACAGATTGGGAGTCAACACTCAATAAAAAATCCCTCGCCTCCCCCTTTTCCCGACGATTGCAAAACCTGAGAACAAAAAACTGTAATGAGCTCACAATCCTGAAAAATCATAGACACTCTTTGGAATTATATCTCTCTACATTTGTGCATTGTGAATCTCCATTTTAGATGTACACTTTTTCATTCAATCAAAACTTTGAGTTTTCGTTCTCCCTTCATGCCGTAAACAAAAAAAGGTAAATAGATCACAACAAAATGTAAATTTTAGAGTTTATGTATGGAAAAAAATTAAAACAGTAAGAAATGTAAGGAATGAAAATTTATTCACACACCACAATTGAACACAAAATTTTTGTTATCCAAGTTTGGGAAATTCCAATAGTTCAACCCCAATAGCTTGAAATTTTACAAGAAAGAGAATTCTTCTAGACGTGTTTTAAAAATGGATATGCATGCTTGAAACATGTTAAAGATGCAAATGACCTATGGATCCAAAGCTTTTAATGAGAATAACAAACACTCATTAAATTCTGAAGTGAACGTGCGGCGGGATATTTACCCGAGTCAAACAAGCCATTATTTTGCCCGTTTTCAAAAAGCTGACCTAGCAATCATAGATGATTGTAATGTGATTTGTCATGAGTAACGGGCTATATTTTTGTAAGTAATGACATACGGATTGGGAGTCAACAGTCAGTTAAAAATACCACGCCTCCCAGTTTTCTCGACGATTGCAAAACCAGAGATACCAAAACTAAAAAGATCTTACAATCGCTAAAAATTACAAACACTCTTTGGAATTATCTCTCCCTACATTTGTGCATTGTGCATATCCATTTTAGATGTACACTTTTTCTTAAATCAAAACTTCGAGTTTTCGTTCTCCCTTCATCCCGTAAATAAAAAAAAGCAAATAGATCACAACAAAATGAAAATTTTAGAGTTTATGTGTGAAAAAAAATTAAAACAATAACAAACGTAAGTATAGAAAATTTATTCACACACCACAAATGAACACAAAAGTTTTCTTTTCCAAGTTTGAGAAATTCCACTAGTTCAACCCTAATTGCATGGAATTTTACAAGAAAGAGATTTCTTCTACACGTGTTTTAAAAATGGATATGCATGCTTGAAACATGTTAAAGATGCAAATGACCTATGGATTCAAAGCTTTTAAAGAGAATAACAAACGCTCATTAAATTCTAAATGAACGTGCGGTGGGATATTTACCAGAATCAAACTAGCCATTATTTTGCCCGTTCACAAAAATCTTACCTAACAATCATAGATATTTGTAAAGTGATATATCATCCGTAACGGGCTATATTTTTGTAAAGAAATGACTTAGGGATTGGGAGTCAACACTCAGTTAAAAACACCCCGCCTCCCCCTTTTTCCCGACGATTACAAAACATGAGATATAAAAACTAAAAAGAGCTTAAATTCCCTAAAAAATACAGACACTCATTGGAATTATCTCTCTCTACATTTGTGCACTGTGCGTCTCCATTTTAGATGTACACTTTTTTCTTAAATCAAAACTTTGAGTTTTCCCTCTCCCTTCATCCCGTAAACAAAAAAAGGCAAATAGATCACAGCAAAATAAAAATTTAAAACAATAACAAATGTAAGTAAAGAAAATTTATTCACACACCAAAAATTAACACAAAGTTTTTGTTATCCAAGTTTTGGAAATTCCACTAGTTCAACCCTAATAGCTTGGAATTTTACAAGAAAGAGATTTGTTCCACACGTGTTTTAAAAAGGAATATGCAAGCTTGAAACATGTAAAAGATGCAAATGACCTATGGATCCAAAGCTTTTAAATAGAATAACATACGCTCATTAAAATCTCTAGTGAGCGTGCGGTGGGATATTTACCCGAGTCAAACAAGCCAGTATTTTGCCCGTTTGCAAAAAGCTGACCTAACAATCATAGAAGATTGTAAAGTGATTTTTCATTCGTAACGGGCTATATTATTGTAGGAAATGACTTACGGATTGGGAGTCAACACTCAATTAAAAATCTCCCGCCTCCCCCTTTTCCCGACGATAGCAAAACCTGAGAACTAAAAACTGAAAAGAGCTCACAATCCTAAAAAATCACAGACACTCTTTGGAATTATATCTGTCTACATTTGGGCATTGTGCATCTCCATTTAAGATGTACACTTTTTATTAAATCAAAACTTTGCGTTTCCGTTCTCCCTTCATGCCGTAAACAAAAAAGGTAAATAGATCACAACAAATTGCAAATTTTAGAGTTTATGGATGGAAAAAAATTAAAACATTAATAAATGTAAGTAATGAAAATTTATTCACACACCACAATTGAACACAAAATTTTTGTTATCCATGTTTGGGAAATTCCACTAGTTCAACCCTAATAGCTTGAAATTTTACAAGAGAGAGAATTCTTCTAGACGTGTTTTAAAAATGGATATGCATGCTTGAAACATGTTAAAGATGCAAATGACCTAGGGATCCAAAACTTTTGAAGAGAATAACAAACGCTCATTAAATTCTCAATGAACGTGCGGTGGGATATTTACTAGAATCAAACTAGCCATTATTTTGCTCGTTTTCAAAAAGATGACCTAACAATCATAGATTATTGTAATGTGATTTATCATTCATAAAGGGCTATATTAATGTAGGAAATGACATACAGATTGGGAGTCAACAGTCAGTTAAAAATACCACGCCTCCCCGTTTCCCCGACGATTGCAAAACCTGAGATATAAAAACTAAAAAGAGCTTAAATTCCCTAAAAATTACAGACACTCATTGGAATTATCTCTCTCTACATTTGTGCACTGTGCGTCTCCAATTTAGATGTACACTTTTTTCTTAAATCAAAACTTTGAGTTTTCTCTCTCCCTTCATCCCGTAAACAAAAAAAGGCAAATAGATCACAGCAAAATGAAAATTGTAGAGTTTATGTATGGAAAAAATTTAAAACAATAACAAATGTAAGTAAAGAAAATTTATTCACACACCAAAAATTAACACAAAAATTTTGTTATCCATGTTTTGAAATTCCACTAGTTCATCCCTAATAGCATGGAATTTTACAAGAAAGAGATTTGTTCCACACGTGTTTTAAAAATGGATACGCAAGCTTGAAACATGTTAAAGATGCAAATGACCTATGGATCCAAAGCTTTTTAAAGTGAATAACATACACTCATTGAATTCTCTAGTGAACGTGCGGTGGGATATTTACCCGAGTGAAACAAGCCATTATTTTGCCTGTTTGCAAAAAGCTGACCTAACAATCATAGATGATTGTAAAGTGATTTTTCATTCGTAACGGGCTATATTATTGTAGGAAATGACTTACGGATTGGGTCTCAACACTCAATTAAAAATCCCCCACCTCCCCCTTTTCCCGACGTTTGCAAGACCTGAGAACTAAAAACGGAAAAGAGCTCACAATCCTAAAAAATCACAGACACTCATTGGAATTATATCTGTCTACATTTGTGCATTGTGCATCTCCATTTTAGATGTACCCTTTTTTATTAAATCAAAACTTTGAGTTTTCGTTCTCCCTTCATGTCGTAAACAAAAAAAGGGAAATAGATCACAACAAAATGTAAATTTTAGAGTTTATGTATGGAAAAAAATTAAAACATTAACAAATGTAAGTAATGAAAATTTATTCACACTCCACAACTGAACTGAAAATTTTTGTTATCCATGTATGGGAAATTTCACTAGTTGAACCCAAATTGCTAGAAATTTTACAAGAAAGAGAATTCTTCTACACGTGTTTTAAAAATGGATATGCATGCTTGAAACATGTTAAAGATGCAAATGACCTATGGATCAAAAGCTTTTAATGAGAATAACAAACACTCATTAAATTCTGAAGTGAACGTGCGGCGAGATATTTACCCGAGTCAAGCAAGCCATTATTTTGCCCGTATTCAAAAAGCTGACCTAACAATCATAGATGATTGTAATGTGATTTATCATGATTAATTGGACATATTTTTGTAAGAAATTACATACGGATTGGAAGCAACAGTCTGTTAAAAATACTACGCCTCCCCATTTTCCCGACGATTGCAAAACCTGAGATATAAAAACTAAAAAGATCTTACAATCCCTAAAAATTACAAACACTCTTTGGAATTATCTCTCCCTACATTTGTGCATTGTGCATATCCATTTTTGATGTACACTTTTTTATTAAATCAAAACTTTGAGTTTTCGCTCTCCCTTCATCCCGTAAACCAAAAAAGGCAAATAGATCACAACAAAATGAAAATTTTAGAGTTTGTGTGTGAAAAAAAATTAAAAGAATAACAAATGTAAGTATAGAAAATTTATTCACACACCACAAATGAACACAAAAGTTTTGTTTTCCAAGTTTGAGAAATTCCACTAGTTCAACCCTAATTGCATGGAATTTTACAAGAAAGAGATTTCTTGTACACGTGTTTCAAAAATGGATATGCATGCTTGAAACATGTTAAATATGCAATGACCTATGGATCCAAAGCTTTTAAAGAGAATAACAAACCCTCATTAAATTCTGAATGAACGTGCGGTGGGATATTTACTAGAATCAAACTAGCCATTATTTGGCCCGTTCACAAAAAGCTTACCTAACAATCATAGATGATTTTAAAGTGATTTATCATCCGTAACGGGCTATATTTTTGTAAGAAATGACTAACGGATTGGGAGTTAACACTCAGTTAAAAACACCCCCGCCTCCCCCTTTTCCCGACGATTACAAACTTGAGATATAAAAACTAAAAAGAGCTCTAATTCCCTGAAAATTACAGACACTCATTGGAATTATCTCTCTCTACATTTGTGCACTGTGCGTCTCCATTTTAGATGTACACTTTTTTCTTAAATCAAAACTTTGAGTTTTCTCTCTCCCTTCATCCCGTAAACAAAAAAAGGCAAATAGATCACAGAAAAATGAAAATTTAAAACAATAACAAATGTAAGTAAAGAAAATTTATTCACACACCAAAAATTAACACAAAACTTTTGTTATCCAAGTTTGGAAATTCCACTAGTTCAACCCTAATAGCTTGGAATTTTAGAAGAAAGAGATTTGTTCCACACGTGTTTTAAAAATGGATATGCAAGTTTGAAACATGTTAAGGATGCAAATGACCTATGGATCCAAAGCTTTTAAAGAAAATAACATACGCTCATTTAATTCTCTAGTGAACGTACGGTGGGATATTTACCATAGTCAAACAAGCCATTATTTTGCCCGTTTGCAAAAAGCTGACCTAACAATCATAGATGATTGTAAAGTGATTTTTCATCCGTAACGGGCTATATTTTTGTAAGAAATGACTTACGGATTGGGAGTTAACACTCAGTTAAAAACACCTCCGCCTCCCCCTTTTCCCGACGATTACAAACTTGAAATATAAAAACTAAAAAGAGCTCTAATTCCCTGAATATTACAGACACTTATTGGAATTATGTCTCTCAACATTTGTGCACTGTGCGTCTCCATTTTAGATGTACACTTTTTTCTTAAATCAAAACTTTCAGTTTTCGCTCTCCCTTCATCCCGTAAACAAAAAAAGTCAAATAGATCACAGCAAAATGAAAATTGAAGAGTTTATGTATGGAAAAAATTTAATACAATAAAAAATGTAAGTAAAGAAAATTTATTCACACACCAAAAATTACCACAAAACTTTTGTTATCCAAGTTTGGAAATTCCACTAGTTCAACCCTAACAGCTTGGAATTTCAGAAGAAAGAGATTTGTTCCACACGTGTTTTAAAAATGGATATGCAAGCTTGAAACATGTTAAAGATGCAAATGACCTATGGATCCAAAGCTTTTAAAGAAAATAACATACGCTCATTAAATTCTCTAGTGAACGTGCGGCGGGATATTTACCCGAGTCAAACAAGCCATTATGTTGCTCGTTTTCAAAAAGGTGACCTAACAATCATAGATTATTGTAATGTGATTTATCATTCGTAATGGACTATATTAATGTAGGAAATGACATACGGATTGGGTGTCAGCAGTCAGTTAAAAATACCACGCCTCCCCGTTTTCCCGACGATTGCAAAACCTGAGATAAAAAAACTAAAAAGAGCTTAAATTCCCTAAAAATTATCGACACTCAACGGAATTATCTCTCTCTACATTTGTGCACTGTGCGTCTCCATTTTAGATGTACACTTTTTTTTAAATCAAAACTTTGAGTTTTCTCTCTCCCTTCATCCCGTAAAAGAAAAAAGGCAAATAGATCACAGCAAAATGAAAATTGTAGAGTTTATGTATGGACAAAATTTAAAACAATAACAAATGTAAGCAAAGAAAATTTATTCACACACCAAAAATTAACACAAAACTTTTGTTATCCAAGTTTGGAAATTCCACTAGTTCAACCCGAATAGCTTGGAATTTTACAAGAAAGAGATTTGTTCCACACGTGTTTTAAAAATGGATACGCAAGCTTGAAACATGTTAAAGATGCAAATGACCTATGGATCCAAATCTCTTTAAAGCGAATAACATACGCTCATTGAATTCTCTAGTGAACGTGCGGTGGGATATTTACCCGAGTCAAACAAGCCATTATTTTGCCCGTTTGCAAAAAGCTGACCTAACAATCATAGATGATTGTAAAGTGATTTTTCATTCGTAACGGGCTATATTATTGTAGGAAATGACTTACAGATTGGGACTCAACACTCAAATAAAAATCCCCCGCCTCCCCCTTTTCCCGACGATTGCAAGACCTGAGAACTAAAAACGGAAAAGAGCTCACAATCTTGAAAAATCAGAGACACTCTTTGGAATTATATCTGTCTACATTTGTGCATTGTGCATCTCCATTTTAGATGTACCCTTTTTTATTAAATCAAAACTTTGAGTTTTCGTTCTCCCTTCATGCCGTAAACAAAAAAAGGGAAATAGATCACAACAAAATTTAAATTTTAGAGTTTATGTATGGAAAAAAATTAAAACATTAACAAATGTAAGTAATGAAAATTTATTCACACTCCACAACAGAATTGAAAATTTTTTTTATCCATGTTTGGGAAATTTCACTAGTTGAACCCAAATTACTTGAAATTTTACAAGAAAGAGAATTCTTCTACACGTGTTTTAAAAATGGATATGCATGCTAGAAACATGTTAAAGATGCAAATGACCAATGGATCAAAATCTTTTAATGAGAATAACAAACACTCATTAAATTCTGAAGTGAACGTGCGGCGGGATATTTACCCGAGTCAGGCAAGCCATTATTTTGCCCGTATTCAAAAAGCTGACCTAACAATCATAGATGATTGTAATGTGATTTATCATGAGTAACGGACTATATTTTTGTAAGAAATGACATACGGATTGGGAGTCAACAGTCAGTTAAAAATACCACGCCTCCCCGTTTTCCCAGCGATTGTAAAACCTGAGATACAAAAACTAAAAAGATCTTACAATCCCTAAAAATTACAAACACTCTTTGGAATTATCTCTCCCTACATTTGTGCATTGTGCATATCCATTTTAGATGTACACTTTTTTATTAAATCGAAACTTTGAGTTTTCGCTCTCCCTTCATCCCGTAAACCAATAAAGGCAAAGAGATCACAACAAAATGAAAATTTTAGAGTTTGTGTGTGAAAAAAAATTAAAACAATAACAAATGTAAGTATAGAAAATTTATTCACACACCACAAATGAACACAAAAGTTTTGTTTTCCAAGTTTGAGAAATTCCACTTCTTCAACCCTAATTGCATGGAATTTTACAAGAAAGAGATTTCTTCTACACGTGTTTTAAAAATGGATATGGATGCTTGAAACATGTTAAAGATGCAAATGACCTATGGATCCATAGCTTTTAAAGAGAATAACAAACCCTCATTAAATTCTCAATGAACGTGCGGTGGGATATTTACTAGAATCAAACTAGCCATTATTTTGCCCGTTCACAAAAAGCTTACCTAATAATAATAGATGATTGTAAAGTGATTTATCATCCGTAACGGCCTATATTTTTGTAAGAAATGACTTACGGATTGGGAGTTAACACTCAGTTAAAAACACCCCCGCCTCCCCCTTTTCCCGACGATTACAAAACTTGAGATATCAAAACTAAAAGGAGCTCTAATTCCCTGAAAATTACAGACACTCATTGGAATTATCTCTCTCTACATTTGTGCACTGTGCGTCTCCATTTTAGATGTACACTTTTTTCTTAAATCAAAACTTTGAGTTTTCTCTCTCCCTTCATCCCGTAAACAAAAATAGGCAAATAGATCACAGCAAAATGAAAATTGTAGGGTTTATGTATGGAAAAAATTTAAAACAATAACAAATGTAAGTAAAGAAAATTTATTCACACACCAAAAATTAACACAAAACTTTTGTTATCCAAGTTTGGAAATTCCACTAGTTCAACCCTAATAGCTTGGAATTTTAGAAGAAAGAGATTTGTTCCACACGTGCTTTAAAAATGGATATGCAAGCTTGAAACATGTTAAAGATGCAAATGACCTATGGATCCAAAGCTTTTAAAGAGAATAACATACGCTCATTAATTTCTCTAGTAAACGTACGGTGGGATATTTACCCGAGTCAAACAAGCCATTATTTTGCCCCTTTGCAAAAAGCTGACCTAACAATCATAGATGATTGTAAAGTGATTTTTCATTCGTAACGGGCTATATTATTGTAGAAAATGACTTAGGGATTGGGAGTGAACACTCAATTAAAAATTCCCTGCTTCCCCCTTTTCCCGACGATTGCAAGACGTGAGAACTAAAAACTGAAAAGAGCTCACAATCCTGAAAAATCACAAACACTCTTTGGAATTATATCTTTCTACATTTGTGCATTGTGCATCTCCATTTTAGATGTACACTTTTTTTTTAAATCAAAACTTTGAGTTTTCGTTCTCCCTTCATGCCGTAAACAAAAAAAGGGAAATAGATCACTGCAAAATGTAAATTTTAGAGTTTATGTTTGGAAAAAAATTAAAACATTAACAAATGTAAGTAATGAAAATTTATTCACACACCACAATTGAACTCAAAATTTTTGTTATCCATGTTTGGGAAGTTTCACTAGTTCAACCCAACTTGCTTGAAATTTTACAAGAAAGAGAATTCATCTACACGTGTTTTAAAAATGGATATGCATGCTTGAAAGATGTTAAATATGCAAATGACCTATGGATCCAAAGCTTTTAATGAGAATAACAAACACTCATTAAATTCTGAAGTGAACGTGCGGCGGGATATTTACCCGAGTCACACAAGCCATTATTTTGCCCATTTTTAAAAAGCTCACCTAACAATCATAGATGATTGTATTGTGATTTATCATGAGTAACGGGCTATATTCTTCTAAGAAATGACATACAGATTGGGAGTCAACAGTCAGTTAAAAATACCACGCCTCCCCGTTTTCCCGACGATTGCAAAACCTGAGATATAAAAACTAAAAAGATCTTACAATCCCTAAAAATTACAAACACTCTTTGGAATTATCTCTCCCTACATTTGTGCATTGTGCATTTCCATTTTAGATGTACACTTTTTTATTAAATCAAAACTTTGAGTTTTCGCTCTCCCTTCATCCCGTAAACCAAAAAAGGCAAATAGATCACAACAAAATGAAAATTTTAGAGTTTATGTGTGAAAAAAAAATTATAATAATAAAAAATGTAAGTATAGAAAATTTATTCACACACCACAAATGAACACAAAAGTTTTGTTTTCCAAGTTTGAGAAATTCCACTAGTTCAACCCTAATTGCATGGAATTTTCAAGAAAGAGATTTCTTCTGCACGTGTTTTAAAAATGGATATGCATGCTTGAAACATGTTAAAGATGCAAATGACCTATGGATCCAAAGCTTTTAAAGAGAATAACAAACGCTCATTAAATTCTCAATGAACGTGCGGTGGGATATTTACCAGAATCAAACTAGCCATTATTTTGCCCGTTCACAAAAAGCTTACCTAACAATCATAGATGGTTGTAAAGTGATTTATCATCCGTAACGGGCTATATTTTTTGTAAGAAATGACTTACGGATTGGGAGTCAACACTCAGTTAAAAACACCCCGCCTCCACCTTTTCCCGACGATTAAGAAACCTGAGATATAAAAACTAAAAAGAGCTTAAATTCCCTAAAAATTACAGACACTCATTGGAATTATCTCTCTCTACATTTGTGCACTGTGCGTCTCCATTTTAGATCTACACTTTTTTCTTCAATCAAAACTTTGAGTTTTCTCTCTCCCTTCATCCCGTAAACAAAAAAAAGGCAAATAGATCACAGCAAAATGAAAATTGTAGAGTAAGTATGGAAAAAATTTAAAACAATAACAAATGTAAGTAAAGAAAATTTATTCACATAACAAAAATTAACACAAAACTTTTGTTATCCAAGTTTGGAAATTCCACTAGTTCAACCCTAATATCTTGGAATTTTAGAAGAAAGAGATTTGTTCCACACGTGTTTTAAAAATGGATACGCAAGCTTGAAACATGTTAAAGATGCAAATGACCTATGGATCGAAAGCTTTTTAAAGCGAATAATATACGCTCATTAAATTCTCTAGTGAACGTGCGGTGGGATATTTACCCGAGTCAAACAAGCCATTATTTTGCCCGTTTGCAAAAAGCTGACCTAACAATCATAGATGATTGTAAAGTGATTTTTCATTCGTAAACGGGCTATATTATTTTAAGAAATGACTTACGGATTGGGAGTCAACACTCAAATAAAAATCCCCCGCCTCCCCCTTTTCCCGACGATTGCAAAACCTGAGAACTAAAAACTGAAAAGAGCTCACAATCCTAAAAAATCACAGACACTCTTTGGAATTATATCTCTCCACATTTGTGCGTTGTGCATCTCCATTTTAGATGTACAATTTTTTATTAAATCAATACTTTAAGTTTTCGTTCTCCCTTCATGTCGTAAACAAAAAAAGGTAAATAGATCACAAAAAAATGTAAATTTTAGAGTTTATGAATGGCAAAAAATTACAACATTAAAAAATGTAAGTGATGAAAATTTATTTACACACCACAAATGAACACAAAAGTTTTGTTTTCCAAGTTTGAGAAATTCCACTAGTTCAACCCTAATAGCTTGAAGTTTTACAAGAAAGAGAATTCTTCTAGACGTGTTTCAAAAATGGATATGCATGCTTGAAACATGTTAAAGATGCAAATGTCCTCTGGATCCAAAGTTTTTTATGAGAATAAAAAACACATTAAATTCTGAAGTGAACGTGTGGCGGGATACTTACCCGAGTCAAACAAGCCATTATTTTTCCCGTTTTCAAAAAGCTGACCTAACAATCATAGATGATTGTAATGTGATTTATCATGAGTAACAAGATATATTTTTGTAAGAAATGACATACGGATTGAGAGTCAACAGTCAGTTAAAAAGACCACGCCTCCCCATTTTCCTGACGATTGCAAAACCTGAGATACAAAAACTAAAAAGATCTTACAAACCCTAAAAATTACTAACACTCTTTGGAATTATCTCTCCCTACATTTTTGCATTGTGCATCTCCTTTTTAGATGTACACTTTTTTCTTAAATCAAAACTTTGAGTTTTCGCTCTCCCTTCATCCCGTAAACCAAAAAAGGCAAATAGATCACAACAAAATGAATATTTTAGAGTTTATGTGTGAAATAAAATTAATACAATAACAAATGTAAGTGTAGAAAATTTATTCACACACCACAAATGAACACAAAAGTTTTGTTTTCCAAGTTTGAGAAATTCCACTAGTTCAACCCTAATTGCATGGAATTTTACAAGAAAGAGATTTCTTCTACACGTGTTTTAAAAATGGATATGCATGCTTGAAAAATGTTAAAGATGCAAATGACCTATGGATCCAAAGCTTTTAAAGAGAGTAACAAACGCTCATTAAATTCTCAATGAAGGTGCGGTGGGATATTTACCTGAATCAAACTAGCCTTTATTTTGCCCGTTCACAAAAAGCTTACCCAACAATCACAGATGATTGTAAAGAGATTTATCATCCGTAACGGGCTATATTTTTGTAAGAAATGACTTACGGATTGGGAGTTAATACTCAGTTAAAAACACCCCCGCCTCCCCCTTTTCCCAACGATTACAAAACCTGAGATATAAAAACTAAAAAAAGCTTAAATTTCCTAAAAATTACAAACACTTATTGGAATTATCTCTCTCTACATTTGTCCAGAGTGCGTGTCCATTTTAGATGTACACTTTTTTGTTAAATAAAAACTTTGAGTTTTCTCTCTCCCTTCATCCCGTAAAGAAAAAAAGTCAAATTGATCACAGCAAAATGAAAATTTTTGAGTTTATGTATGGAAAAAATTTAAAACAATAACAAATGTAAGTAAAGAAAATTTATTCACTCACCAAAAATTAACACAAAACTTTTGTTATCCAAGCTTGGAAATTCCACTAGTTCAACCCTAATAGCTTGGAATTTTACAAGAAAGAGATTTGTTCCACACGTGCTTTAAAAATGGATATGCAAGCTTGAAACTTGTTAAAGATGCAAATGACCTATGGATCCAAAGCTTTTAAAGAGATTAACATACGCTCATTAAATTTTCTAGTGAACGTGCGGTGGGATATTTACCCGAGTCAAACAAGCCATTAATTTGCCCGTTTGCAAAAAGCTGACCTAACAATTATAGATGATTGTAAAGTGATTTTTCATTCGTAACGGGCTATATTATTGTAGGAAATGACTTACGGATTGGGAGTCAACACTCAATTAAAAATCCCCCGCCTCCTCCTTTTCCTGACGATTGCTAGACCTGAGAACTAAAAACTGAAAAGAGCTCACAATCCTGAAAAATCACAGAAACTCTTTGGAATTATATCTGTCTACATTTGTGCATTGTGCATCTCCATTTTAGATGTACACTTTTTTATTAAATCCAAACTTTGAGTTTTCGTTCTCCCTTCATGCCGTAAACAAAAAAAGGGAAATAGATCACAACAAAACGTAAATTTTAGAGTTTATGTATGGAAAAAAATTAAAACATTAACAAAAGTAAGTAATGAAAATGTATTCACACACCACAATTGAACTGAAAATTTTTGTTATCCATGTTTGGGAAATTTCACTAGGTCAACCCAAATTGCTTGAAATTTTACAAGAAAGAGAATTCTTCTACACGTGTTTTAAAAATGGATATGCATGCTTGAAAGATGTTAAAGATGCAAATGACCTATGGATCCAAAGCTTTTAATGAGAATAACAAACACTCATTAAATTCTGAACTGAACGTGCGGCGGGATATTTACCCGAGTCACACAAGCCATTATTTTGCCCATTTTTAAAAAGCTCACCTAACAATCATAGATGATTGTATTGTGATTTATCATGAGTAACGGGCTATATTCTTCTAAGAAATGACATACAGATTGGGAGTCAACAGTCAGTTAAAAATACCACGCCTCCCCGTTTTCCCGACGATTGCAAAACCTGAGATATAAAAACTAAAAAGATCTTACAATCCCTAAAAATTACAAACACTCTTTGGAATTATCTCTCCCTACATTTGTGCATTGTGCATATCCATTTTAGATGTACACTTTTTTATTAAATCAAAACTTTGAGTTTTCGCTCTCCCTTCATCCCGTAAACCAAAAAAGGCAAATAGATCACAACAAAATGAAAATTTTAGAGTTTATGTGTGAAAAAAAATTATAACAATAACAAATGTAAGTATAGAAAATTTATTCACACACCACAAATGAACACAAAAGTTTTGTTTTCCAAGTTTGAGAAATTCCACTAGTTCAACCCTAATTGCATGGAATTTTACAAGAAAGAGATTTCTTCTACACGTGTTTTAAAAATAGTTAAGCATGCTTGAAACAAGTTAAAGATGCAAATGACCTATGGATTCAAACCTTTTAAGGAGAATAAGAAGCGCTCATTAAATTCTCAGTGAACGTGCGGTGGGATATTTACCAGAATCAAACTAGCCATTATTTTGCCCGTTCACAAAAAGCTTACCTAACAATCATAGATGTAAAGTGATTTATCATCCGTAACGGGTTATATTTTTGTATGAAATGACTTACGGATTGGGAGTTAACACTCAATTAAAAACACCCCGCCTCCACCTTTTCCCGACGATTACAAAACCTGAGATATAAAAACTAAAAAGAGCCTAAATTCCCTAAAAATTACAGACACTCGTTGGAATTATCTCTCTCTATATTTGAGAACTGTGGGTGTCAATTTTAGATGTACACTTTTTTCTTAAATCAAAACTTTGAGTTTTCTCTCTCCCTTCATCCCGTAAACAAAAAAAGGCAAATAGATCACAGCAAAATGAAAATTTTTTAGTTTATGTATGGAAAAAATTTAAAACAATAACAAATGTAAGTAAAGAAAATTTATTCACACGCCAAAAATTAACACAAAACTTTTGTTATCCAGGTTTGGAAATTCCACTAGTTCAACCCTAATAGCTTGGAATTTTACAAGAAAGAGATTTGTTCCACACGTGTTTTAAAAATGGATATGCAAGCTTGAAACATGTAAAAGATGCAAATGACCTATGGATCCAAAGCTTTTAAAGAGAATAACATACGCTCATTAAATTCTCTAGTGAACGTGTGGTGGGATATTTACCTGAGTTAGACAAGCAATTATTTTGCCCGTTTGCAAAAAGCTGACCTAACAATCATAGATGATTGTAAAGTGATTTTTCATTCGTAACGGGCTATATTATTGTAGGAAATGACTTACGGATTGGGAGTCAACACTCAATTAAAAATCCCCTGCCTCCCCCTTTTCCCGACGATTGCAAGACCTGAGAACTAAAAACTGAAAGGAGCTCACTATCCTGAAAAATCAGAGACACTCTTTGGAATTATATCTGTCTACATTTGTGCATTGTGCATCTCCATTTTAGATGTACACTTTTTTATTTAATCAAAACTTTGAGTTTTCGATCTCCCTTCATCCCCTAAACCATAAAAGGCAAATAGATCACAACAAAATGAAAATTTTAGAGTTTATGTGTGAAAAAAAATTATAGCAATAACAAATGTAAGTATAGAAAATTTATTCACACACCACAAATTAACACAAAAGTTTTGTTTTCCAAGTTTGAGAAATTCCACTACTTCAACCCCAATTGCATGGAATTTTACAAGAAAGAGATTTCTTCTACACGTGTTTTAAAAATGGATATGCATGCTTGAAACATGTTAAAGATGCAAATGACCTATGGATCCAAAGCTTTTAAGGAGAATAACAAACGCTCATTAAATTCTCAATGAACGTGTGGTGGGATATTTACCAGAATCAAACTAGCCATTATTTTGCCCGTTCACAAAAAGCTTACCTAACAATCATAGATGATTGTAAAGTGATTTATCATCCGTAACGGGTTATATTTTTGTAAGAAATGACTTACGGATTCGGAGTCAACACTCAGTTAAAAACACCCCCGCCTCCCCCTTTTCCCGACTAATACAAAACCTGAGATATAAAAACTAAAAAGAGCCTAAATTCCCTAAAAATTACAGACACTCATTGGAATTACCTCTCTCTACATTTGAGCACTGTGCGTGTCCATTTTAGATGTACACTTTTTTCTTAAATCAAAACTTTGAGTTTTCTCTTTCCCTTCATCCCGTAAACAAAAAAAGGCAAACAGATCACAACAAAATGAAAATTTTTGAGTTTATGTATGGAAAAAATTTAAAACAACAACAAATGTAAGTAAAGAAAATTTATTCACACACCAAAAATTAACACAAAACTTTTGTTATCCAAGTTTGGAAATTCCACTAGCTCAACCCTAATAGCTTGGAATTTAACAACAAAGAGATTTGTTCCACACGTGTTTTAAAAATGGATATGCAAGCTTGAAACATGTTAAAGATGCAAATGACCTATGGATCCAAAGCTTTTAAAGAGAATAACATACGCTCATTAAATTCTCTAGTGAACGTGCGGTGGGATATTTACCAGAATCAAACTAGCCATTATTTTGCCCGTTCACAAAAAGCCTACCTAACAATCATAGATGATTGTAAAGTGATTTATCATCTGTAACGGGCTATATTTTTGTAAGAAATGACTTACGGATTGGGAGTCAACACTCAATTAAAAACACCCCCGCCTCCCCCTTTTCCCGACGATGGAGAAACCTGAGATATAAAAACTAAAAAGAACATAAATTGCCTAAAAATTAATGACACTCATTGGAATTATCTCTCTCTACATTTGTGCACTGTGCGTCTCCATTTTAGATGTACACTTTTTTCTTAAATCAAAAGTTTGAGTTTTCTCTCTCCCTTCATCCGGTAAACAAAAAAAGGCAAATAGATCACCGTAAAATGAAAATTATTGAGTTCATGTATGGAAAGAATTTAAAACAATAACAAATGTAAGTAAAGAAAATTTATTCACACACCAAAAATTAACACAAAACTTTTGTTATCCAAGTTTGGGAAATTCCACTAGTTCAACCCTAATAGCTTGGAATTTTACAAGAAAGAGATTTGTTCGACACGTGTTTTAAAAATGGATATGCAAGCTTGAAACATGTTAAAGATGCAAATGACCTATGGATCCAAAGGTTTTAAAGAGAATAACATACGCTCATTAAATTCTCTAGTGAACGTGCGGTGGGATATTTATCCGAGTCCAACAAGCCATTATTTTGCCCGTTTGCAAAAAGCTGACCTAACAATCATAGATGATTGTAAAGTGATTTTTCATTCGTAACAGATATATTATTGTAAGAAATGACTTACGGATTGGGAGTCAACACTCAATTAAAAATCCCTCGCCTCCCCCTTTTCCCGACAATTGCAAGACCTGAAAACTAAAAACTGTAAAGGGCTCTCAATCCTGAAAAATCACAGACACTCTTTGGAATTAAATCTCTCTACATTTGTGCATTGTGCATCTCCATTTTAGATGTACATTTGTTTATTAAATCAAAACTTTGAGTTTTCGTTCTCCCTTCATGCCGTAGACAAAAAAGGTAAATAGATCACAACAAAATGTAAATTTTAGAGTTTATGTATGGAAAAAAATTAAAACATTAACAAATGTAAGTAATGAAAATTTATTCACACATCACAATTGAACTCAAAATTTTTGTTATCCAAGTTTGGGAAATTCCACTAGTTCAACCCAAATTGCTTGAAATTTTACAAGAAAGAGAATTCTTCTAGACGTGTTTTAAAAAGGGATATGCATGCTTGAAACATGTTAAAGATGCAAATGACCTATGGATCCAAAGCTTTTAATGAGAATAACAAACACTCATTAAATTCTGAAGTGAACGTGCGGCGGGATATTTACCCGAGTCAAACAAGTCATTATTTTGTCCGTTTTCAAAAAGCAGACCTAACAATCATAGATGATTGTAATGTGATTTATCATGAGTAACGGGCTATATTTTTGTAAGATATGACATACGGATTGGGAGTCAACAGTCAGTTAAAAATACCACGCCTCCCCGTTTTCCCGACGGTTGCAAAACCTGAGATATAAAAACTAAAACGATCTTACAATGCCTAAAAATTACAAACACTACTTGGAATTATCTCTCCCTTCATTTGTGCATTGTGCATCTCGATTTTAGATGTACACTTTTTCCTTAAATCAAAACTTTGAGTTTTCGCTCTCCCTTCATCCCGTGAACCAAAAAGAGGCAAATGGATCATAGCAAAATGAATGAGTTTATGTGTGAAAAAAAATTTAAAAGATAACAAATGTAAGTAAAGAAAATTTATTCACACACCACAAATGAACACAAAAGTTTTCTTTTCCAAGTTTGAGAAATTCGACTTGTTCAACCCTAATTGCATGGAATTTTACAAGAAAGAGATTTCTTCTACACGTGTTTTAAAAATGGATATGCATGTTTGAAACATGTTAAAGATGCAAATGACCTATGGATCCAAAGCTTTGAAAGAGAATAACAAACGCTCATTAAATTCTCAATGAACGTGCGGTGGGATATTTACCAGAATCAAACTTGCCATTATCATGCCCGTTCATAAAAAACTTACGTAACAATCATAGATGATTGTAAAGTGATTTATCATCCGTAACGGGCTATATTTTTGTCAGAAATGACTTACGGATTGGGAGTCACACTCAGTTAAAAACACCCCCGCCTCCCCCTTTTCCCGACGATTACAAAACCTGAGATATAAAAACTAAAAAGAGCATAAATTCCCTAAAAATTACAGACACTCGTTGGAATTACCTCTCTCTACATTTGTGCACTGTGCGTCTCCATTTTAGATGTACACTTTTTTCTTAAATCAAAACTTTGAGTTTTCTCTCTCCCTTCATCCCGTAAACAAAAAAAGGCAAATAGATAACAACAAAATGAAAATTTTTGAGTTTATCTATGGAAAAAATTTATAACAATAACAAATGTAAGTAAAGAAAATTTATTCACACACCAAAAATTAACACAAAACTTTTGTTATCCAAGTTTGGGAAATTCCACTAGTTCAACCCTAATAGCTTGGAATTTTACAAGAAAGAGATTTGTTGCACACGTGTTTTAAAAATGGATATGCAAGATTGAAACATGTTAAAGATGCAAATGACCTATGGACCCAAAGCTTTTAAAGAGAATAACATACGATCATTAAATTCTCTAGTGAACGTGCGGTGGGATATTTACCCGAGTCAAACAAGCCATTATTTTGCCCATTTGCAAAAAGCTGACCAAACAATCATAGATGATTGTAAAGTGATTTTTCATTCACAACGGGCTATATTATTGTAAGAAATGACGTACGGATTGGGAGTCAACTCTCAATTAAAAATCGCCCGCCTCCCCCTTTTCCCGACGATTGCAAGACCTGAGAACTAAAAACTGAAAAGAGCTCACAATCCTGAAAAATCACAAACACTCTTTGGAATTAAATCTCTCTACATTTGTGCATTGTGCATCTCCATTTTAGTTGTACATTTTTTTATTAAATCAAAACTTTGAGTTTTCGTTCTCCCATCATGTCATAAACAAAAAAGGTAAATAGATCACAACAAAATGTAAATTTTAGAGTTTATGTACGGAAAAAAATTAAAACAATAAAAAATATAAGTAAATAAAATTTATTCACACACCACAAATGAACACAAAAGTTTTGTTTTCCAAGTTTGGGAAATTCCACTAGTTCAACCCTAATTGCTTGAAATTTAACAAGGAAGAGAATTCTTCTACACGTGTTTTAAAAATGGATATGCATGCTTGAAACGTGTTAAAGATGCAAATGACCTATGGATCCAAAGCATTTAATGAGAATGACAAACACTCATTAAATTCTGAAGTGAACGTGTTGCGGGATATTTACCCGAGTCAAACATGACATTATTTTGCCCGTTTGCAAAAAGCTGACCTAACAATCATATATTATTGTAATGTGATTTATCAAGAGTAACGGGCAATGTTTTTGTAAGAAATGACATACGGATTGGGAGTCAACAGTCAGTTAAAAATACCCCGCCTCCCCCTTTTCCCGACGATTGCAAAACCTGAGAAAAAAAAACTAAAAAGAGCTTAAATTCCCTAAAAATTACCGACACTCTTTGGAGTTATCTCTCTCTACATTTGTGCACTGTGCGTCTCCAATTTAATTGTACACTTTTTTCTTAAATCAAAACTTTGAGTTTTGTCTCTCCCTTCATCCCGTAAAGAAAAAAAGGCAAATAGATCACAGCAAAATGAAAATTTTTGAGTTTATGTATGGAAAAAATTTAAAACAATAACAAATGTAAGTATAGAAAATTTATTCACACACCACAAATGAACACAAAAGTTTTGTTTTCCTAGTTTGAGAAGTTCCACTAGTTCAACCCTAATTGCATGGAATTTTACAAGAAAGAGATTTCTTCTACACGTGTTTTAAAAATGGATATGCATGCTTGAAACATGTTAAAGATGCAAATGACCTATGGATCCAAAGCTTTTAAAGAGAATAACAAACGTTCATTAAATTCTCAATGAACGTGCGGATGGATATTTACCAGAATCAAACTAGCCATTATTTTGCCCGTTCACAAAAAGCTTACCTGACAATCATAGATGATTGTAAAGTGATTTCGTAATGGGCTATATTTTCTTTAGAAATGACTTACGGATTGGGAGTCAACACTCAGTTAAAAATACCCCCGCTTCCCCCTTTTCCCGACGATGACAAAACCTGAGATATAAAAACTAAAAAGAGCTTAAATTCCCTAAAAATTACAGACACTCACTGGAATTATCTCTCTCTACATTTGTGCACTGTGCGTCTCCATTTTAGATGTACACTTTTTTCTTAAATCAAAACTTTGAGTTTTCTCTCTCCCTTTATCCCATAAACAAAAAAGGCAAATAGATCACAGCAAAATGAAATTTTTTGAGTTTATGTATGGAAAAAATTTAAAACAGTAAAAAATGTTAGTAAATAAAATTTATTCACACACCAAAAATTAACACAAAACTTTTGTTATCCAAGTTTGGGAAATTCCACTAGTTCAACCCAAATAGCTTGGAATTTTACAAGAAAGAGATTTGTTCCATACGTGTTTTAAAAATGGATATGCAAGCTTGAAACATGTTAAAGATGCAAATGACCTATGGATCCAAAGCTTTTAAAGAGAATAACATACGCTCATTAAATTCTCTAGTGAACGTGCGGTGGGATATTTACCCGAGTCAAACAAGCCATTATTTTTCCCGTTTGCAAAAAGCTGACCTAACAATCATAGATGATTGTAAAGTGATTTTTCATTTGTAATGGGCTATATTATTGTAAGAAATGAGTTACGGATTGGGAGTCAACACTCAATTAAAATCCCCCCGCCTCCCCCTTTTCCCGACGATTGCAAAACCTGAGAACTATAAACAGAAAAGAGCGCACAATCCTGAAAAATCATAGACACTCTTTGGAATTATCTCTCTCCACATTTGTGCATTGTGCATCTCCATTTTAGGTGTACACTTTTTTATTAAATCAAAACTTTGAGTTTTCGTTCTCCCTTCATGCCGTAAAAAAAAAAGGTAAATAAATCACAACAAAATGAAAATTTTAGAGTTTATGTATGGAAAAAAATGAAAACTATAACAAATGTAAGTAATGAAAATTTATTCACACACCACAATTGAACAAAAAAATTTTGTTATCCATGTTTGGGAAATTTCACTAGTTCAACCCTAATTGCTTGAAATTTAACAAGAAAGAGAATTCTTCTATCACGTGTTTTAAAAATGGATATGCATGATTGAAACATGTTAAAGATGCAAATGACCTATGGATCCAAAGCTTTTAATGAGAATGACAAACACTCATTAAATTCTGAAGTGAACGTGCTGCGGGATATTTACACGAGTCAAACAAGACATTATTTTGCCCGTTTGCAATAAGCTGACCTAACAATCATATATTATTGTAATGTGATTTATCAAGAGTAACGGGCAATATTTTTGTAAGAAATGACATACGGATTGGGAGTCAATAGTCAGTTAAAAATACCCCGCCTCCCCGTTTTCCTGACGATTGCAAAACCTGAGAAATAAAAACTAAAAAGAGCTTAAATTCCCTAAAAATTACCGACACTCTTTGGATTTATCTCTCTCGACATTTGTGCACTGTGCGTCTCCATTTTAATTGTACACTTTTTTCTTAAATCAAAACTTTGAGTTTTCTTTCTCCTTTCATCCCGTAAACAGAAAAAGGCAAATAGTTCACAGCAAAATGAAATTTTTTGAGTTTATGTATGGAAAAAATTTAAAACAATAACAAATGTAAGTATAGAAAATTTATTCACACACCACAAATGAACACAAAAGTTTTGTTTTCCAAGTTTGAGAAATTCCACTAGTTCAACCCTAATTGCATGGAATTTTACAAGAAAGAGATTTCTTCTACACGTGTTTTAAAAATGGATATGCATGCTTGAAACATGTTCAAGATGCAAATGACCTATGGATCCAAAGCTTTTAAAGAGAATAACAAACGCTCATTAAATTCTCAATGAACGTACGGTGGGATATTTACCAAAATCAAACAAGCCATTATTTTGCCCGTTCACAAAAAGCTTACCTAACAATCATAGATTGTTGTAAAGTGATTTATCATCGGTAATGGGCTATATATTTGTAAGAAATGACTTATAGATTGGGAGTCAACACTCAGTTAAAAACATCCCCGCCACCCCCTTTTCCCGACGATTACAAAACCTGAGATATAAAAATAAAAAAGAGCTTAAATTCCCTAAAAATTAAAGACACCCATTGGAATTATCTCTCTCTACATTTGCGCACTCTGCGTCTCCATTTTAGATGTACACTTTTTTCTTAAATCAAAACTTTGAGTTTTCTCTCTCCCTTCATCCCGTAAACAAAAAAAGGCAAATAGATCACAGCAAAATGAAAGTTTTTGAGTTTATGTATGGAAAAAATTTAAAACAATAACAAATGTAAGTAAAGAAAATTTATTCACACACCAAAAATTATCACAAAACTTTTGTTATTCAAGTTTGGGAAATTCCACTAGTTCAACCCTAATAGCTTGGAATTTTACAAGAAAGAGATTTGTTCCACGCGTGTTTTAAAAATGGATATGCAAGCTTGAAACATGTTAAAGATGCAAATGACCTATGGATCCAAAGCTTTTAAAGAGAATAACATACGCTCATTAATTTCTCTAGTGAACGTGCGGTGGGATATTTACCAGAGTCAAGCAAGCCATTATTTTGTCCGTTTGCAAAAAGCTGACCTAACAATCATAGATGATTGTAAAGTGATTTTTAATTCGTAACGGGCTATATTATTGTAAGAAATGACTTACGGATTGGGAGTCAACACTCAATTAAAATTCCCCCGCCTCCCCCTTTTCCGGACGATTGCAAAACCTGAGAACTAAAAACTGAAAAGAGCTCACAATCCTGAAAAATCACAGACACTCTTTGGAGTTATATCTCTCCACATTTGTGCATTGTGCATCTCCATTTTAGGTGTACACTTTTTTCTTAAATCAAAACTTTGAGTTTTCGTTCTCCCTTCATGCCGTAAAAAAAAAGGTAAATAGATCACAACAAAATGAAAATTTTAGAGTTTATGTAAGGAAAAAAATTAAAACAATAAAAAATGTAAGTAATGAAAATTTATTCACACACCAAATTGAACACAAAATTTTTGTTATCCAAGTGTGGGAAATTCCACTAGTTCAACCCTAATTGCTTGAAATTTAACAAGAAAGAGAATTCTTCTAGACGTGTTTTAAAAATGGATATGCATGCTTGAAACGTGTTAAAGATGTAAATGACCTATGGATCCAAAGCTTTTAATGAGAATGACAAACACTCATTAAATTCTGAAGTGAACGTGCTGCGGGATATTTACCCGAGTCAAACAAGACATTATTTTGCCCGTTTGCAAAAAGCTGACCTGACAATCATATATGATTTTAATGTGATTTATCAAGAGTAACGCGCAATATTTTTGTAAGAAATGACATACGGATTGGGAGTCAACAGTCAGTTAAAAATACCCCGCCTCCCGTTTTCCCGACGATTGCAAAACCTATGAAATAAAAACTAAAAAGAGCTTAAATTCCCTAAAAATTACAGACACTCTTTGGAGTTATATTTCTCTACATTAGTGCACTGTGCGTCTCCATTTTAAATGTATACTTTTTTCTTAAATCAAAACTTTGACTTTTCTCTCTCCCTTCATCCCGTAAACAAAAACAGGCAAATAAATCACAACAAAATGAAAATTTTTGAGTTTATGTATGGACAAATTTTAAAAAAATAACAAATGTAAGTAAAGAAAATTTATTCACACACCAAAAATTAACACAAAACTTTTGTTATCCAAGTTTGGGAAATTCCACTAGTTCAACCCTAATAGCTTGGAATTTTACAAGAAAGAGATTTCTTCTAAACGTGTTTTAAAAATGGATATGCAAGCTTGAAACATGGTAAAGATGCAAATGACCTATGGATCCAAAACTTTAAAGAGAATAACATACGCTCATTAAATTCCCTAGTGAACGTGCGGTGGGATATTTACCCGAGTCAAACAAATCATTATTTTGGCCGTTTGAAGAAAGCTGACCTTACAATCATAGATGATTGTAAAGTGATTTTTCATTCGTAACGGGCTATATTATTGTAAGAAATGACTGACGGATTGGGAGTCAACACTAAATTAAAATCCCCCGCCTCCCCCTTTTCCCGACGATTGCAAAATCTGAGATATAAAAACTGAAAAAAGCTTACAATCTTTAAAAATCACCGACACTTTTTTGAATTATATCTCTTTACATATTTGCATTGTGCATCTCCATTTTAGATGTACACTTTTTTCTTAAATCAAAACTTTGAGTTTTCGTTCTCCCCTCATGTCGTAAACAAAAAAAAGTACATAGATCACAACAAAATGAAAAATTTTGAGTTTATGTATGGAAAAAAATTAAAACAATAACAAATGTAAGTAATGATAATTTATTCACACGCCACAAATGAACACAAAATTTAGTTATCAAAGATTGGGAAGTTCCACTAGTTCAACCCTAATAGCTTGGAATTTTACAAGAAAGATTTCTTCTACACGCGTTTTAAAAATGGATATACATGCTTGAAACATGTTAAAGATGAAAATGACCTATGGATCCAAAGATTTTAATGAGAATTACAAACGCTCATTAAATTCGGAAGTGAACGTGCGGCGGGATATTTACCCGAGTCAAACAAGCCATTATTTTGTCCTTCTGCAAAAAACTGACCTAGCAATCTTAGATGATTGTAAAGTGATTTTTCATTCGTAACGGACTATATTATTGTAAGAAATGACTTACGGATTGGGAGTCAACTGTCAATTAAAAATCCCCCACCTCCCCCTTTTCCCGACGATTGCAAAATCGGAGAACTTAAAACTGAAAAGAGCTCACAATCCTTAAAAATAACAGACACTCTTTGGAATTATATCTCTCTACATTTGTGCATTGTGCATCTCCATTTTAGGTGTACACTTTTTTATTAAATCAAAACTTTGAGTTTTCGTTCTCCCTTCATGCCCTAAACAAAAAAAGGTAAATAGATCACAACAAAATATCAGTTTTAGAGTTTATGTATGGAAAAAAATTAAAACAATAACAAATGTAACGAATGAAAATTTATTCACACACCACAATTGAACACAAACTTTTTGTTATTCAAGTTTGGGAAATTCTACTAGTTCAACCCTAATAGCTTGAAATTTAACAAGAAAGAGAATTCTTCTAGACGTGTTTTAAAAATAGATATGCATGCTTGAAACATGTTAAACATGCAAATGACCTATGGATCCAAAGATTTTGATGAGAAAAACAAACACTCATTAAATTCTGAAGTGAACGTACTGCGGGATATTTACCCGAGTCAAACAAGCCATTATTTTGCCCGTTTCCAACAAGCTGACCTAACAATCATATATGATTGTAATGTGATTTATCATGAGTAACTGGCTATATTTTTGTAAGAAATGACATACGGATTGGGAGTCAACAGTCAGTTAAAAATACCTCGCCTCCCCGTTTTCCCGACGATTGCAAAACCTGAGATATAAAAACTAAAAAGATCTTACAATCCCTAAAAATTACAAACACTCTTTGGAATTAGCTCTCCCTACATTTGTGCATTGTGCATCTCCATTTTAGATGTAAACTTTTTTCTTAAATCAAAACTTTGAGTTTTCGCTCTCCCTTCATCCCGTAAACCAAAAAAGGCAAATAGATCACAACAAAAATGAAAATTTTACAGTTTATGTGTGAAAAAAAATTAAAACAATAACAAATGTAAGTATAGAAAATTTATTCACCACCAAAAATGAACACAAAAGTTTTGTTTTCCAAGTTTGGGAAATTCCACTAGTTCAACCCTAATTGCATGGAATTTTACAAGAAAGAGATTTCTGTACACGTGTTTTATAAATGGATATGCATAATTGAAACATGTTAAAGATGCAAATGACCTATGGATCCAAAGCTTTTAAAGAGAATAACAAACGCTCATTAAATTCTCAACGAACGTGCGGTGGGATATTTACCAGAATCAAACTAGCCATTATTTTTCCCGTTTACAAAAAGCTTACCTAATAATCATAGATGATTGTAAAGTGATTTATCATCCGTAATGGGCTATATTTTTGTAAGAAAAGAGTTACGGATTGGGAGTCAACACTCCGGTAAAAACACCCTCCTGCCTCCCCCTTTTCTCGACGGTTGCAAAACCTGAGATATAAAAACAAAAAAGAGCTTATATTCCATAAAAATTACTGACTCTCTTTGGAATTATCTCTCTCTACATTTGTACACTGTGCGTCTCCATTTTAAATGTACACTTTTTTCTTAAATCAAAACTTTGAGTTTTTTCTTTCCCTTCATCCCGTCAACAAAAAAAGGCAAATAGATCACAACAAAATGAAAATTTTTTAGTTTATGTTTGGAAAAATTTTAAACCAATAAAAAATGTAAGTAAAGAAAATTTATTCACACACCAAAAATTAACACAAAACTTTTTTTATCCAAGTTTGGGAAATTCCACTAGTTCAACCATAATAGCTTGGAATTTTACAAGAAAGAGATTTCATCTACACGTGTTCTAAAAATGAATATGTAAGCTTGAAACATGTTAAAGATACAAATGACCTATGGATCCAAAGCTTTTAATGAGAATTACAAACGCTCATTAAATTCTTAAGTGAACGTTCGGCGGGATATTTACCTGAGTCAAACAAGCCATTATTTTGCGCGTTTGCAAAAAGCTGACCTAACAATCATAGATGATTGTAAAGTGATTTTTCATTCGTAACGGGCTATATTATTGTAAGAAATGACTTACTGATTGGGAGTCAACACTCAATTTAAAATCCCCCACCTCCCCCTTTTCCCGACGATTGCAAAACCTGAGAACTAAAAACTTAAAAGAGCTCACAATCCTTAAAAATCACAGACACTCTTCAGAATTATATCTCTCTACATTTGTGCATTGTGCATCTCAATTTTAGATGTACACTTTTTTATTAAATCAAAACTTTGAGTTTTCGTTCTCCCTTCATGCCATAAAGAAAAAAAGGCAAATAGATCGCAACAAAATGAAAATTTTAGAGTTTATGTATGGGAAAAAAAATTAAAACAATAACAAATTTAAGTAATGAAAATTTACTGACGCACCACAAATGGACACAAAATTTAGTTATCCAAGATTGGGAAATTCCACTAGTTCAACCCTAATAGCTTAGAATTTTACAAGAAAGAGATTTCTTCTACACGTGTTTTAAAAATGGATATGCATACTTGAAACATGTTAAAGATGCAAATGACCTATGGATCCAAAGCTTTTAAAGAGAATTACAAACGCTCATTAAATTCTGAAGTAAACGTGCGGCGGGATATTTACCCGAGTCAAACAAGCCATTATTTTGCCCGTTTGCAAAAATCTGACCTAACAATCATAGATGATTGTAAAGTGGTATTTCATTCGTAAGGGGCTATAATATTGTAAGAAATGACTTACGGATTGGGAGTCAACACTCAATTAAAAATCCCCCGCCTCCCCCTTTTCCCGACGATTGCAAAACCTGAGAACTAAAAACTGAAAATAGCTCACAATCCTTAAAAATCACAGACCCTCTTTGGAATTATATCTCTCTACATTTGTGCATTGTGCATCTCCATTTTAGAAGTACACTTTTTTATTAAATCAAAACCTTGACATTTCTTTCTCCCTTCATGCCGTAAACAAAAAAAGGTAAATAGATCACAAAAAAATGTAAATTTTAGAGTTTATGTATGGAAAAAAATTAAAACAATAACAAATGTAATTAATAAAAATTTATTCACACACCACAAATGAACACAAAATTTAGTTATCCAAGATTGGAAAATTCCACTAGTTCAACCCTAATAGCTTGGAATTTTACAAGATAGAGAATTCTTCTATACGTATTTTAAAAATGGATATGCAAGTTTGAAACATGCTAAAGATGCAAATGACCTATGGATCCAAAGTTTTTAATGAGAATAACAAACACTCATTAAATTTTGAGGTGAATGTGCGGCGGGATATTTACCCGAGTCAAACAAGCCATTATTTTGCCCATTTGCAAAAATCTGACCTAAAATTCATAGATGATTGTAATGTTATTTATCATGAGTAACGGGCTATATTTTTGTAAGAAATGACATACGGATTGGGAGTCAACAGTCAGTTAAAAATATCCCGCCACCCCGTTTTCCCGACGATAGCAAAACTTTAGATATAAAAACTAAAAAATCTTACAATCCCTAAAAATTACAAACACTCTTTGGAATTATCTCTCCCTACATTTGTGCATTGTGCATCTCTTTTTTAGATGTACACTTTTTTCTTAAATCAAAACTTTGAGTTTTCGCTCTCCCTTCATCCCGTAAACCAAAAAAGGCAAATAGATCACAACAAAATGAAAATTTTAGAGTTTATGTGTGAAAAAAAATTAAAACAATAACAAATGTAAGTATAGAAAATTTATTCACACACCACAAATTAACACAAAAGTTTAGTTTTCCATGTTTGGGAAATTTCACTAGTTCAACCCTAATTGCATGCAATTTTACAAGAAAGATATTTCTTCTACACGTGTTTTAAAAATGGATATGCATGCTTGAAACATGTTAAAGATGCAAATGACCTATGGATCCAAAGCTTTTAAAGAGAATAACATACGCTCATTAAATTCTCAATGAACGTGCGGTGGGATATTTACCCGAGTCACACAAGCCATTATTTTGCCCGTTTGTAAAAAGCTGACCTAACAATCATAGATGATTGTAAAGTGATTTTTCATTCGTAACGTGCTATATTATTGTAAGAAATGACTTACGGATTGGGAGTCAACACTCAATTAAAAATCCCCCGCCTCCCCCTTTTCTCGACGATTGCTAAACCTGAGAACTAAAAACTGAAAAGAGCTCACAATCCTGAAAAATCACAGACACTCTTTGGAATTATATCTCTCCACATTTGTGCATTGTGCATCTCCATTTTAGGAGTACACTTTTTTATTAAATCAAAACTTTGTGTTTTCGTTCTCCCTTCTTGCCATAAAAAAAAAAGGTAAATAGAACACAACAAAATGAAAATTTTAGAGTTTATGTACGGAAAAAAATTAAAAAAATAACAAATGTAAGTAATGAAAATTTATTCACACACCACAATTCAACAAAAAAATTTTGTTATCCAACTTTGGGAAATTCCACTAGTTCAACCCTAATTGCTTGAAATTTAACAAGAAACAGAATTCTTCTACACGTGTTTTAAAAATGGATATGCATGCTTGAAACGTGTTAAAAATGCAAATGATCTATGGATCGAAAGCTTTTAATGAGAATGACAAACACTCATTAAATTTTGAAGTGAACGTGCTGCAGAATATTTACCCGAGTCAAACAAGACATTATTTTGCCCGTTTGCAAAAAGCTGACCTAACAATCATATATGATTGTAATGTGATTTTTCATTCGTAACGGGCTATATTATTGTAAGAAATAACTTACGGATTGGGAGTCAACACTCAAATAAAAATCCCCCGCCTCCCCCTTTTCCCGACGATTGCAAAAACTGAGATATAAAAACTGAAAAGAGCTTACAATCCTTAAAAATCACAGACACTCTTTGGAATTATATCTCTCTACATTTGGGCATTTTGCATCTCCATTTTAGATTTACACTTTTTTCTTAAATCAAAACTTTGAGTTTTCGTTCTCCCTTCATGCCATAAACAAAAAAATGTAAATAGATCACAACAAAATGAAAATTTTATAGTTTATGTATGGAAAAATATTAAAACAATAAAAAATGTAAGTAATGAAAATTTATTCACACACCACAAATGAACACAAAATTTAGTTATCCAAGATTGGGAAATTCCACTAGTTCAACCCTAATAGCTTGGAATTTTACAAGAAAGAGATTTCTTCTACACGTGTTTTAAAAATGGATATGCAAGCTTGAAACATGTTAAAGATGCAAATGACCTATGGATCGAAAGCTTTTAAAGAGAATAACAAACGCTTATTAAATTCTCTATGAACGTGCAGTGGGATATTTACCAGAATCAAACTAGGCAATATTTTGCCTTTTTACAAAAAGATTACCTAACAATCATAGACGATTGTAAAGTGATTTATCATCTATAACGGGATATATTTTTGTAAGAAATGGCTTGCGGATTGGGAGTCAACACTCAGTTAAAAACACCCCGCCTCCCCCTTTTCCTGACGATTGCAAAACCTGAGATATAAAAATTAAAAAGAGCTTAAATTCCCTAAAAATTACAGACACTCATTGGAATTATCTCTCTCTACATTTGTGCATTATGCATCTCCATTTTAGATGTACACTTTTTTCTTAAATCAAAACATTGAGTTTTTGTTCTCCCTTCATCCTGTAAACCAGAAAAGGCAAATAGATAACAACAAAATGAAAATTTTAGATTTTATGTGTGAAAAAAATTAAAATAATAACAAATGTAAGTATAGAAAATTTATTCACACACCAAAAATGAACACAAAAGTTTTGTTTTACAAGTTTGGGAAATTCCACTTGTTCAACCCTAATTGCATGGAATTTTAAGAGAAAGAGATTTCTTCTACATGTGTTTTAAAAATGGATATGCATGCTTGAAACGTGTTAAATATGCAAATGACCTATGGATCCAAAGCTTTTAAACAGAATAACAAACGCTCATTAAATTCTCAATGAACGTGCACTGGGATATTTACCAGAATTAAACTGGCCATTATTTTGCCCGTTTACAAAAAGCTTACCTAACAATCATAGACGATTGTAAAGTGATTTATCATCCATAACGGGCTATATTTTTGTAAGAAATGACTTACTGATTGGAATCAACACTCAGTTAAAAGCACCCCCGCCTCCCCCTTTTCACGACAATTGCAAAACCTGAAATATAAAAACTAAAAAGAGCTTAGATTGCCTAAAAATTACAGACACTCTTTGGAATTATCTCTCTCTGCATTTGTGCACTATGCGTCTCCATTTTAAATGTACGCTTTTTTCTTAAATCAAAACTTTGAGTTTTCCCTCTCCCTTCATCCCGTAAACAAAAAAAGGCAAATAGATCACAGCAAAATGAAAATTTTTGAGTTTATATATGGAAAAAAATTAAAATAATAACAAATGTAATAAAGAAAATTTATTCACACAACAAAAATTAACACAAAACTTTTGTTATCCAAGTTTTGGAAATTCCACTAGTTCAACCCTAAAAGCTTGGAATTTTAGAAGAAAGAGATTTGTTCCACACGTGTTTTAAAAATGGATATGCAAGCTTAAAACAAGTTAAAGATGCAAATGACCTATGGATCCAAAGCTTTTAAAGAGAATAACATACACTTATTAAATTCTCTAGTGAACGTGCTGTGGGATATTTACTCGAGTCAAACAATCCATTATTTTGCCTGTTTGCAAAAAGCTGACATAACAATCATAGATGATTGTAAAGTGATTTTTCATTCGTCACGGGCTATATTATTTTTAGAAATGACTTACGGATTGGGAGTCAACACACAATTAAAAAGCCCCCGCCTCCCCCTTTTCCCGACGATTGCAAATCCTGCGAACTAAAAACTGAAAAGAGCTCACAATCCTAAAAAATCACAGACACTCTTTGGAATTATATCTTTCTACATTTGTGCATAGTGCATCTCCATTTTTAGATGTACACTTTTTTATTAAATCAAAACTTTGAGTTTTCGTTCTCCCTTCATGCCGTAAACAAAAAAGGTAAATAGATCACAACAAAATGTAAATTTTAGAGTTTATGTATGGAAAAAAATTAAAAAATAACAAATGTAAGTAATGAAAATTTATTCACACACCACAATTGAACTCAAAATTTTTGTTATCCAAGTTTGGGAAATTCCACTAGTTCAACCATAATAGCTTGAAATTTTACAAGAAAGAGAATTCTTCTAGACGTGTTTTAAAAATGGGTATGCATGCTTGAAACATGTTAAAGATGCAAATGACCTATGGATCCAAAGCTTTTAATGTGAATAACAAACACTCATTAAATTCTGAAGTGAACGTGCAGCGGGATATTTACCCGAGTCAGCTATTATTTTGCCTGTTTTCAAAACACTGACCTACCAATCATAGATGATTGTAATGTGATTTATCATGAGTAACGGGCTATATTTTTGTAAGAAATGACATACGGATTGGGAGTCAACAGTCAGTTAAAAATACCAGGCCTCCTCGTTTTCCCGACGATTGAAAAACCTGGGATATAAAAACTAAAAAGATCTTACAATCCCTAAAAATTACAAAAACTCTTTGGAATTATTTCTCCCTACATTTGTGCATTGTGCATCTCCATTTTAGATGTACACATTTTTCTTAAATCAAAACTTTGAGTTTTCGCTGTCCCTTCATCCCGTAAACCAAAAAAGGCAAATAGATCACAACAAAATGAAAATTTTAGAGTTTATGTGTGAAAAAAATTAATCCAATAACAAATGTAAGTATAGAAAATTTATTCACACACCAAAAATGAACACAAAAGATTATTTTTCCAAGTTTGAGAAATTCCACTAGTTCAACCCTAATTGCATGGAATTTTACAAGAAAGATATTTCTTCTACACGTGTTTTAAAAATGGATATGCATGCTTGAAACATGTGAAAGATGCAAAAGACCTATGGATCCAATGCTTTTAAAGAGAATAACAAATGCTCATTAAATTCTCAATGAACGTGCGGTGGGATATTTACCAGAATCAAACTAGCCATTATTTTGCCCGTTCACAAAAAGCTTACCTAACAATCATAGATGATTGTAAAGTGATTTATCATCCGTAACGGGCTATATTTTTGTAAGAGATGACTTACGGATTGGGAGTCAACACTCAGTCAAAAACACCCCGCCTCCCCTATTTCCCGACGATTGCAAAACCTGAGGTAAAAAAACTAAAAAGAGCTTAAATTCCCTAAAAATTACAGATACTCATTGGAATTATCTCTCTCTACATTTGTGCACTGTGCGTCTCCATTTTAAATGTACACTTTTTTTTAAATCAAAACTTTGAGGTTTCTCTCTCCCGTCATCCCGTAAACAAAAAAAGGGAAATAGATCACAACAAAATATCAGTTTTAGAGTTTATGTATGGAAAAAAATTAAAACAATAACAAATGTAACGATGAAAATTTAATCACACACCAAAAATTAACACAAAACTTTTGTTATCCAAGTTTGGGAAATTCTACTAGTTCAACCCTAAGAGCTTGGAATTTTACAAGAAAGAGATTTGTTCCACACGTGTTTTAAAAATAGATATGCAAGCTTGAAATATGTTAAAGATGCAAATTACCTATGGATCCAAAGCTTTTAACGAGAATAACATACACTCATTAAATTCTCTAGTGAACGTGCGGTGGGATATTTATCCGAGTCAAACAAGCCATTATTTTGCCCGTTTGCAAAAAGTTGACCTAACAATCATAGATGATAGTAAAGTGATTTTTCATTCGTAATGGGCTATATTATTGTAAGAAATGACTTACGGATTGGGAGTCAACACTCAATTAAAAATCCCCCGCCTCCCCCTTTTCCCGACGATTGCAAAACCTGAGAACTAAAAACTTAAAAGAGCTCACAATCCTGAAAAATCACACACTCTCTTTGGAATTATATCTCTCTACATTTTTTCATTGTGCATTTTCATTTTAGATGTACACTTTTTTATTAAATCAAAACTTTGAGTTTTCGTTCTCCCTTCAAGCCGTAAACAAAAAAAAGGTAAATAGATCACAACAAAATGTAAATTTCAGAGTTTATGTATGGAAAAAAATTAAAACATTTAAAAATGTAAGTAGTGAAAATTTATTTTCACGCCACAATTGAATACAAAATTTTTGTTATCGAAGTTTGGGAAATTCCACTAGTTCAACCCTAATAGCTTGAAATTTTACAAGAACGAGATTTCTTCTAGACGTGTTTTAAAAATGGATATGCATGTTTGAAACATGTTAAAGATGCAAATGACCTATGCATCCAAAGTTTTTACTGAGAATAACAAAAACTCATTAAATTCTGAAGTGAACGTGCGGCGGGATATTTACCCGAGTCAAACAAGCCATTATTTTGCCCGTTTTCAAAAAGCTGACCTAACAATCATCGATGATTGTATTGTGATTTATCATGAGTAATAGGCTATATTTTTGTAAGAAATCACGTACGGATTGGGAGTCAACAGTCAGTTAAAAATACCACGCCTCCCCATTTTCCCGATGATTGCAAAACCTAAGATATAAAAACTAAAAAGATCTTACAATTCCTAAAAATTACAAACACACTTTTGAATTATCTCTCCCTACATTTGTGCATTGTGTATCTCCATTTTAGATGTACACTTTTTTCTTAAATCAAAATTTTGAGTTTTCGCTCCCCCTTCATCCCGTAAACCAAAAAAGGCAAATAGATCACAACAAAAATGAAAATTTTAGAGTTTATGTGTAAAAAAAAATTAAACCAATAACAAATGTAAGAATAGAAAATTTATTCATACACCACAAATGAACATAAAATTTTTGTGTTCCATGTTTGAGAAATTCCACTAGTTCAACCCTAATTGCATGGAATTTTACAAGAAAGTGATTTCTTCTACATGTTTTTTAAAAATGGATATGCATGCTTGAAACATGTTAAAGATGCAAATAACCTATGGATCCAAAGCTTTTAAAGTGAATAACAAACGCTCATTAAATTCTCAATGAACATGCGGTGGGATATTTACCAGAATCAAACTAGCCATTATTTTGCCCATTCACAAAAAGTTTACCTAACAATCATAGATGATTGTAAAGTGATTTATCATCCGTAACGGGCTATATTTTTGTAAGAAATGACTTACGGATTGGGAGTCAACACTCAGTTAAAAACACCCCGCCTCCCCCTTTTCCCGACGATTACAAAACCTGAGATATAAAAACTAAAAAGAGCTTAAATTCCCTAAAAATTACAGATACTCAGTGGAATTATCTCTCTCTACATTTGTGCACTGTGCGTCTCCATTTTAGATGTACACTTTTTTCATAAATTAAAACTTTGAATTTTCTCTCTCGTTTCATCCCGTAAACAAAAAAAGGCAAATAGATCACAGCAAAATGAAAATTTTGGATTCTATGTATGGAAAAAATTTAAAACAATAACAAATGTAAGTAAAGAATATTTTTTCACACACCAAAAATTAACACAAAACTTTTGTTATCCAAGTTTGCGAAATTCCACTAGTTCAACCCTAACAGCTTGGAATTTTACAAGAAAGAGATTTCTTCCTCACATGTTTTAAAAATGGTTATGCAAGCTTGAAACATGTTAAAGATGCAAATGACCTATGGATCCAAAGCTTTTAAAGAGAATAACATACGCTCATTAAATTCTCTAGTGAACGTGCGGTGGGATATTTACCCGAGTCAAACAAACCATTATTTTGCCCGTCTAAAAAAAGCTGACCTAACAATCATAGATGATAGTAAAGTGATTTTTCATTCGTAACGGGGTATATTATAGTAAGAAATGACTTACAGATTGGGAGTCAACACTCAATTAAAAATCCCCCGCCTCCCCCTTTTCCCGACGATTGCAAAACCTGAGAACTAAAAACTTAAAAGAGCTCACAATCCTGAAAAATCACAGACACTCTTTGGAATTATATATCTCTACATTTGTGCATTGTGCATCTCCATTTTAGATGTACACTTTTCTATTAAATCAATACTTTGAGTTTTTGTTCTCCCTTTAAGCCGTAAACAAAAAAAGGTAAATAGATCACAACAAAATGTAAATTTCAGAGTTTATGTATGGAAAAAAATTAAAACATTTACAAATGTAAGTAGTGAAAATTTATTCACACACCACAATTGAATACAAAATTTTTGTTATCCAAGTTTGGGAAATTCCACTAGTTCAACCCTAATACCATGAAATTTTACAAGAACGAGATTTCTTCTAGACGTGTTTTAAAAATGGATATGCATGCTTGAAACATGTTAAAGATGCAAATGACCTATGGATCCAAAGCTTTTAATGAGAATAACAAAAACTCATTAAATTCTGAAGTGAACGTGCAGCGGGATATTTACCCGAGTCAAACAAGCCGTTATTTTGCCCGTTTTCAAAAAGCTGACCTAACAATCATAGATGATTGTAATGTGATTTATCATGAATAACGGGCTATATTTTTGTAAGAAATGACATAGGGATTCGGAGTCAACAGTCAGTTAAAAATACCACGCCTCCCCGTTTTCCCGACGATTGCAAAACCTAAGATATAAAAACTAAAAAGATCTTACAATTCCTAAAAATTACAAACACACTTTTGAATTATCTCTCCCTACATTTGTGCATAGTGTATCTCCATTTTAGATGTACACTTTTTTCTTAAATCAAAATTTTGAGTTTTCGCTCCCCCTTCATCCCGTAAACCAAAAAAGGCAAATATATCACAACAAAATGAAAATTTTAGAGTTTATGTGTGAAAAAAAATTAAAACAATAACAAATGTAAGTATAGAAAATTTATTCACACACCACAAATGAACATAAAAGTTTGGTTTTCCATGTTTGAGAAATTCCACTAGTTCAACCCTAATTGCATGGAATTTTACAAGAAAGAGATTTCTTCTACACGTGTTTTAAAAATGGATATGCATGCTTGAAACATGTTAAAGATGCAAATGACCTATGGATCCAAAGCTTTTAAAGAGAATAACAAACGCTCATTAAATTCACAATCAACATGCAGTGGGATATTTACCATAATCAAACTAGCCATTATTTTTCCCGTTTACAAAAAGCTTACCTAACAATCATAGATGATTGTAAAGTGATTTATCATCCGTAACGGGCTATATTTTTGTAAGAAAAGAGTTATGGATTGGGAGTCAACACTCAAGTAAAAACTCCCTCCCGCCTCCCCCTTTTCCCAACGGTTGCAAAACCTGAGATATAAAAACTAAAAAGAGCTTAAATTCCCTAAAAATTACAGACACTCATTGGAATTATCTCTCTCTACATTTCTGCACTGTGCGTCCTTATTTTAAATGTACACTTTTTTCTTAAATGAAAACTTTGAGTTTTCTCTCTCGCTTCATCCCGTAAACAAAAAAAGGCAAATAGATCACAGCAAAATCAAAATTTTCTAGTTTATGTATGGAAAAAATTTAAAACAATAACAAATGTAAGTAAAGAATTTTTATTCACAAACCAAATATTAACACAAAACTTTTGTTATCCAAGTTTGGGAAATTCCACTAGTTCAACCCTAATAGCTTGGAATTTTACAAGAAAGAGATTTGTTCCACACGTGTTTTAAAAATGGATATGCAAGCTTGAAACATGTTAAAGATGCAAATGACCTATGGATCCAAAGCTTTTAAAGAGAATAACATACGCTCATTAAATTCTCAATGAACGTGCGGTGGGATATTTACCAGAATCGAACTAGCCATTATTTTGCCCGTTCACAAAAAGCTTACCTAACAATCATAGATGATTGTAAAGTGATTTATCATCCGTAACTGGCTATATTTTTGTAAGAGATGACTTACGGATTGGGAGTCAACACTCAGTTAAAAAGACCCCGCCTCCCCCTTTTCCCGACGATTGCAAAACCTGAGATATAAAAACTAAAAAGAGCTTAAATTCCCTAAAAATTATAGACACTCATTGGAATTATCTCTCTCTACATTTTTGCACTGTGCGTCTCCATTTTAATTTTATACTTTTTTCTTAAATCAAAACTTTGAGTTTTCTCTCTCCCTTCATCTCGTAAACAAAAAAGGGCCAATAGATCACAGCAAATTGAAAATTTTTGAGTTTATGTATGGAAAAAATTTAAAGCAATAACAAATGTATGTAAATAAAATTTATTCACACACCAAAAATTAACACAAAACTTTTGTTATCCAAGTTTTGGAAATTCCACTAGTTCAACCCTAAAAGCTTGGAATTTTACAAGAAAGAGATTTGTTCCACACGTGTTTTAAAAATGGATATGCAAGCTTGAAACATGTTAATGATGCAAATGACCTATGGATCCTAAGCTTTAAAGAGAATAACATACGCTCATTAAATTCTCTAGTGAACGTGCGGTGGGATATTTACCCGAGTCAAACAAGCCATTATTTTGCCCGTTTGCAAAAAGCTGACCTAACAATCATAGATGATTGTAAAGTGATTTTTCATTCGTAACGGGCTATATTATTGTAAGAAATGACTTACGGATTGGGAGTCAACACTCAATTAAAAATCCAACGCCTCCCCCTTTTCACAACGATTGCAAAACCTGAGAACTAAAAACTGAAAAGAGCTCACTATCCTAAAAAATCACAGACACTCTTTGGAATTATATCTCTCCACATTTGTGCATTGTGCATCTCCATTTTAGGTGTACACTTTTTTATTAAATCAAAACTTTGAGTTTTCGTTCTTCCTTCATGCCGTAAACAAAAAAAGGTAAATGGATCACAACAAAATGTAAATTTTAGAATTTATATATGGAAAAAAATTAAAACAATAACGAATTTAACTCATGAAAATTTATTCATACACCACAATTGAACACAAAATTTTTGTTATCCAAGTTTGGGAAATTCCACTAGTTCAACCCTAATTGCTTGAAATTTTATAAGAAAGAGAATTCTTCTAGACGTGTTTTAAAAATGGATATGCATGCTTGAAACGTGTTGAAGATGCAAATGACCTATGGATCCAAAGCTTTTAATGAGAATTGAAAACGCTCATTAAATTCTGAAGTGAACGTGCGGCAGGGTATTTACCCGAGTCAAACAAGCTATTATTTTGTCCTTTTGCAAAAAGCTGACCTAACAATCTTAGATGATTGTAAAGTGATTTTTCATTCGTAACGGACTATATTATTGTAAGAAATGACTTACGGATTGGGAGTCAACACTCAATTAAAAATCCCCTGCCTCCCCCTTTTTCCTAACGATTGCAAAACTGGAGAACTAAAAACTGAAAAGAGCTCACAATCCTTAAAAATCACAGACACTCTTCGGAATTATATCTCTCTACATTCGTGCATTATGCATCTCCATTTTAGGTGTACACTTTTTTATTAAATCAAAACTTTGAGTTTTCGTTCTCCCTTCAGGCCCTAAACAAAAAAAGGTAAATAGATCACAACAAAATATAAATTTTAGAGTTTATGTATGGAAAAAAAATTAAAACAATAACAAATGTAACTAATGAAAATTTATTTACACACCACAATTGAACACAAAATTTTTTTTATCCAAGTTTGGGAAATTCCACTAGTTCAACCCTAATAGCTTTAAATTTAACAAGAAAGAGAATTCTTCTAGATGTGTTTTAAAAATGGATATGCATGCTTGAAACATGTTAAACATGAAAATGACCTATGGATCCAAAGCTTTTGATGAGAATAACAAACACTCATTAAATTCTGAAGTGAACGTACTGCGGGATATTTACCCGAGTCGAACAAGCCATTATTTTGCCTGTTTGCAAAAAGCTGACCTGACAATCATATATGATTGTAATGTGATTTATCATGAGTAACGGGCTATATTTTTTTAAGAAATGACATACGGATTGGGAGTCAACAGTTACTTAAAAATACCCCGCCTCCATGTTTTCCCGACGATTGCAAAACCTGAGATATAAAAACTAAAACGATCTTACAATCCCTAAAAATTACAAACACTCTTTGGAATTATCTCTCCCTACATTTGTGCATTGTGCATCTCCATTTTAGATGTACACTTTTTTCTTAAATAAAAACTTTGAGTTTTCGCTCTCCCTTCATCCCGCAAACCAAAAAAGGCAAATAGATCACAACAAAATTAAAATTTTGGAGTTTGTGTGAAAAAAAATTAAAACAATAACAAATGTAAGTATAGACAATTTATTCACACACATCAAATTAACACAAAAGTTTTGTTTTCCAAGTTTGGGAAATTCCACTAGTTCAACCCTAATTGCTTGGAATTTTACAAGAAAGAGATTTCTTCTACACGTGTTTTAAAAATGGATATGCATGCTTGAAACATGTTAAAGATGCAAATGACCTATGGATCCAAAGCTTTTAAAGAGAATAACAAACGCTCATTAAATTCTCAATCAACGTGCAGTGGGATATTTACCATAATCAAACTAGCCATTATTTTTCCCGTTTACAAAAAGCTTACCTAGCAATCATAGATGATTGTAAAGTGATTTATCATCCGTAACGGGCTATATTTTTGTAAGAAAAGAGTTACGGATTGGGAGTCAACACTCAAGTAAAAACTCCCTCCCGCCTCCCCCTTTTCCCAACGGTTGCAAAACCTGAGATATAAAAACTAAAAAGAGCTTAAATTCCCTAAAAATTACTGACTCTCTTTGGAATTATATCTCTCTACATTTGTGCACTGTGCGTCTCCATTTTAAATGTACACTTTTTTCTTAAATCAAAACTTTAAGTTTTTTCTCTCCCTTCATCTCGTAAACAAAAAAAGGCAAATAGATCACAGCAAAATGAAAATTTTGGAGTTTATGTTTGGAAAAATTTTTAATCAATAACAAATGTAAGCAAAGAAAATTTATTTACACACCAAGAATCAAAACTTTGAGATTTCGTTCTCCCTTCATGCCGTAAACAAAAAAAGGTAAATAGATCACAACAAAATGTAAATTTTAGAGTTTAGGTATGGAAAAATATTAAAACAATAACAAATGTAATTAATGAAAATTTATTCACACACACAAATGAACAGAAAATTTTTTTATCCAAGATTGGGAAAGAAATTCCATTAGTTCAACCATAATAGCTTGGAATTTTACAAGATAGAGAATTCTTCTACACGTGTTTTAAAAATGGAAATGCATGCATGAAACATGTTAAAGATGCAAATGACCTATGGATCCAAAGCTTTTAATGAGAATAACAAACACTCATTAAATTCTGAAGTGAACGTGCGGCGGGATATTTACCCGAGTCAAATAAGCCTTTATTTTGCCCGTTTCCAAAAAGCTGACCTAAGAATCATAGATGATTGTAATGTGATTTATCATGAGTAACGGGCTATATTTTTGTAAGAAATGACATACGGATTGGGAGTCAACAGTAAGTTAAAAATACCCCGCCTCCCAGTTTTCCCGACGATTGCACAACCTGAGATATAAAAACTAAAAAGATCTTACAATCCCTAAAAATTACAAACTCTTTGGAATTATCTCTCCCTACTGCATTGTGCATCTCCATTTTAGATGTACACTTTTTTCTTAAATCAAAACTTTGAGTTTTCGCTCTCCCTTCATCCCGTAAACCCAAAGGGGCAAATAGATCACAACAAAATGAAAATTTTAGAGTTTATGTGTGAAAAAAATTAAAACAATAACAAATGTAAGTATAGAAAATTTATTCACACACCACAAATGAACACAAAAGTTTTGTTTTCCAAGTTTGGGAAATTCCACTAGTTCGACCCTAATTGCATGGAATTTTACAAGAAAGAGATTTCTTCTACACGTGTTTTAAAAATGGATATGCATGCTTGAAACATGTTAAAGATGCAAATGACCTATGGATCCAAAGCTTTCAAAGAGAATAAAAAACGTATAATAATTCTCAATGAACGTGCGGTGGGATATTTACCAGAATCAAACTAGCCATTATTTTGCCCGTTTACAAAAAGCTTACCTAACAATCATAGATGATTGTAAAGTGATTTATCATCCGTAACGGGCTATATATTTGTAAGAAATGACTTACGAATTGGGAGTCAACACAAAGTTAAAAACACCCCCGCCTCCCCATTTTCCAAACGATTGCAAAACTTGAGATATAAAAACTAAAAAGTGCTTAAATTCCCTAAAAATTACAGACACTCTTTGGAATTATCTCGCTCAACATTTGTACACTGTGCGTCTCCATTTTAAATGTACACTTTTTTCTTAAATCAAAACTTTGAGTTTTCTCTCTCCCTTCATCCCGTAAATAAAAAAAAGGCAAATAGATCACAACAAAATGAAAATTTTAGAGTTTATGTATGGAAAAAATATAAAACAATAACAAATGTAAGTAAAGAAATTTAATCACACACCAAAAATTAACACAAAACTTTTGTTATCCAAGTTTGTGAAATTCCACTAGTTCAACCCTAATAGATTGGAATTTTACAAGAAAGAGATTTCTTCTACACGTGTTTTAAAAATGGATATGCAAGCTTGAAACATGTTAAAGATGCAAATGACCTATGGATCCAAAGCTTTTAAAGAGAATAACATACGCTCATTAAATTCTCTAGGGAACGTGCAATGGGATATTTACCCGAGTCAAACAAGCCATTATTTTGCCCATTTGCAAAAAGCTGACCTAACAATCATAGATGAGTGTAAAGTGATTTTTCTTTCGTAACAGGCTATATTATTGTAAGAAATGACCTACGGATTGGGAGTCAACACTCAATTAAAAATCCCCCGCCTCCCCCTTTTCCCGACGATTGCAAAACCTGAGATATAAAAACTGAAAAGAGCTTACAATCCTTAAAAATCACAGACACTCTTTGGAATTATATCTCTCTACATTTGTGCATTGTGCATCTCCATTTTAGATGTACACTTTTTTCTTAAATCAAAACTTTAAGTTTTCGTTCTCCCTTCATGCCGTAAACAAAAAAAGGCAAATAGATCATAACAAAATAAAAATTTTAGAGTTTTTGTATGGAAAAAAATTAAAACAATAAAAAATGTAAGTAATTAAAATTTATTCACACACCACAAATGAACACAAAATTTAGTTATACAAGATTAGGAAATTCCACTAGTTCAACCCTAATAGCTTGGAATTTTACAAGAAAGAGATTTCTTCTACACGTGTTTTAAAAATGGATATGCATGTTTGAAACATGTTAAAGATTCAAATGACCTATGGATCCAGAGCTTTTAATGAGAATTACAAACGCTCATTAAATTCTGAAGTGAACGTGCGGCGGGATATTTACCCGAGTCAAACAAGCCATTATTTTGCCCGTTTGCAAAAAGCTGACCTAACAATTATAGATGATTGTAAAGTGATTTTTCTTTCTTAACGGGCTATATTATTGTAATAAATGACTTAAGGATTGGGAGTCAACACTCAATTAAAAATCCCCCGCCTCCCCCTTTTACCGACGATTGCAAAACCTGAGAACTAAAAACTGAAAAGAGCTCACAATCCTTAAAAATCATAGACACTCTTTAGAATTATATCTCTCTACATTTGTGCATTGTGCATCTCCATTTTAGATGTGAACTTTTTTATTAAACCAAAACATTGAGTTTTCATTCTCCCTTCATGCCGTAAACAAAAAAAGGTAAATAGGTCACAACAAAATGTAAATTTTAGAGTTTTTGTATGGAAAAAAATTAAAACAATAACAAATGTAAGTAATGAAAATTTATTCACACACCACAAATGAACACAAAATTTAGTTATCCAAGATTGGGAAATTCCACTAGTTCAACCCTAATAGCTTGGAATTTTACAAGAAAGAGAATTCTTCTACACGTATTTTAAAAATGGATATGCATGCTTGAAACATGTTAAAGATTCAAATGACCTAGGGATCCAAAGCTTTTAATGAGAATAACAAACACTCATTAAATTTTGAAGTGAAAGTGCGGCGAGATATTTACCCGAGTCAAACAAGCCATTATTTTGCCCGTTTGCAAAAAGCTGACCTAACAATCATAGATGATTGTAATATGATTTATCATGAGTAACGGGCTATTTTTTTGTAAGAAATGACATACGGATTGGGAGTCAACAGTCAGTTAAAAATACCCCACCTCCCCGTTTTCCTGATGATTGCAAAACCTGAGATATAAAAACTAAAAAGATCTTACAATCCCTAAAAATTACAAACACTCTTTGGAATTATCTCTCCCTACATTTGTGCACTGTGCATCTCCATTTTAGATGTACACTTTTTTCTTTAATCAAAACTTTGAGTTTTCGCTCTCCCTTCATCCCGTAAACAAAAAAAGGCAAATATATCACAACAAAATGAAAATTTTAGAGTTTATGAGTGAAAAAAAATTAAAACAATAACAAATGTAAGTAAAGAAAATTTATTCACACACCACAAATGAACACAAAAGTTTTGTTTTCCAAGTTTGGGAAATTCCTCTAGTTCAACCCTAATTGCATGGAATTTTACAAGAAAGAGATTTCTTCGACACGCGTTTGAAAAATGGATATGCATGCTTGAAACATGTTAAAGATGCAAATGACCTATGGATCCAAAGCTTTTAAATAGAATATGAAACGCTTATTAAATTCTCAATGAACGTGCAATGGGATATTTACCAGAATCAAACTAGCCATTATTTTGCCCGTTTACAAAAAGCTTACCTAAAAATCATAGATGATTGTAACGTGATTTATCATCCACAATGGGCTATATTTTTGTAAGAAATGACTTATGGATTGGGAGTCAACACTCAGTTAAAAACACCCCACCTCCCCTTTTCCCGACGATTGCAAAACCTGAGATATAAAAACTAAAAAAAGCTAAAATTCCATAAAAATTACAGACACTCTTTGGAATTATCTCTCTCTACATTTGAGCACTATGTGTCACCATTTTAAATGTACACTTTTTTCTTAAATCAAAACTTTGAGTTTTCTCTCTCCCTTCATCCTGAAAACAAAAAATGGCAAATAGATCACAGCAAAATGAAAATTTTTGAGTTGATATATGAAAATTTTTTAAAAAATAACAAATTTAAGTAAAGAAATTTATTCACACACCAAAAATTAACACAAAACTTTTGTTATCCAAGTTTGGGAAATTCCACTAATTCAACCCTAATAGGTTGGAATTTTACAAGAAAGAGATTTGTTCCACATGTGTTTTAAAAATGGATATGCAAGCTTGAAACATGTTAAAGATGAAAATGACCTATGGATTCAAAGCCTTTAACGAGAATAACATACGCTCATTAAATTCTCTAGTGAACGTGCAGTGGGATATTTACCCGAGTCAAACAAGCCATTATTTTGCCCGTTTGCAAAAAGCTGACCTAACAATCATAGATGATTGTAAAGTGATTTTTCATTCGTAACGAGCTATATTATTGTAAGAAAAGACTTACAGATTGGGAGTCAACACTCAATTAAAGATCCCCACCTCCCCCTTTTCCCGACGATTGCAAAACCTGAGATATAAAAACTGAAAAGAGCTTACAATCCCTTAAAATCACGGACACTCTTTGGAAGTATATCTCTCTACATTTGTGCATTGTGCATCTCCATTTTAGATGTACACTTTTTTCTTAAATCAAAACTTTGAGTTTTCGTTCTCCCTTCATGCCGTAAACAAAAACAAGGAAAATAGATCACAACAAAATGAAAATTTTAGAGTTTATGTATGCAAAAAAATTAAGACAATAACAAATGTAAGTAATTAAAATTTACTAACACACCACAAATGAACACAAAATTTAGTTATCCAAGATTGGGAAATTCCACTAGTTCAACCCTAAAAGCTTGGAATTTTACAAGAAAGATATTTCTTCTATACGTGTTTTAAAAATGGATATGCATGCTTGAAACATGTTAAAGATGCAAATGACCTATGGATCCAAAGCTTTTAATGAGAATTACAAACGCTCATTAAATTCTGAAGTGAACGTACGGCGGGATATTTACCCGAGTCAAACAAGCCATTATTTTCCCCGTTTGCAAAAAGCTGACCTAACAATCATAGATGATTGTAAAGTGATTTTTCATTCGTAACGGGCTATATTATTGTAAGAAATGACTTATGGATTGAGAGTCAACACTCAATTAAAAATCCCCCGCCTCCCTCCCCCTTTTCCCAACGATTCTCAAACCTGAGAACTAAAAACTGAAAAGAGCTCACAATCTTTAAAAATTACAGACACTCTTTGGAATTATATCTCTCTACATTTGTGCAATGTGCATCTCCATTTTAGATGTACATTTTTTTATTAAATCAAAACTTGGAGTTTTCGTTCTCCCTTCATGCCGTAAACAAAAAAAGGAAAATAGATCACAACAAAATGTAAATTTTAGAGTTTATGTAAGGAAAAAAATTAAAACATTAACAAATGTAAGTAAAGAAAATTTGTCCACACACCACAAATGAACACAAAATTTAGTTATCCAAGATTGGGAAATTCCATTAGTTCAACCCTAATAGCTTGGAATTTTACAAGAAAGAAAATTCTTCTACTCGTGTTTTAAAAATGGATATGCATGCTTGAAATATGTTAAAGATGCAAATGACCTATGGATCCAAAGCTTTTAATGAGAATAACAAACACTCATTAAATCCTGAAGTGAACGTACGGTGGGATATTTACCCGAGTTAAACAAGCCATTATTTTGCCCGTTTGCAAAAAGCTGACCTAACAATCATAGACGATTGTAATGTGATTTATCATGAGTAACGGGCTATATTTTTGTAAGAAATGACATACGGATTGGGAGTCAACAGTTAGTTAAAAATACCCCGCCTCCCCGTTTTCTCGATGATTGCAAAACCTGATATATAAAAACTAAAAAGATCTTACAAACACACTTTGGACATTATCTCTCCCTACATTTGTGCATTGTGCATCTTCATTTTAGATGTACACTTTTTTCTTAAATAAAAATTTTGAGTTTTCGCTCTCCCTTCATCCCGTAAACCTAAAAAGGCAAATAGATCACTCCAAAATGAAAATTTTAGAGTTTATGTGTGAAAAAAAATTAAAACAATAACAAATTTAAGTAATGAAAATTTATTCACACACCACAATTGAACACAATATTTTTGTTATCCAAGTTTGGGAAATTCCACTAGTTCAACCCTAATTGCTTGAAATTTTACAAGAAAGAGAATTCTTCTAGACGTGTTTTAAAAATGGATATGCATGCTTGAAACGTGTTGAAGATGCAAATGACCTATGGATCCAAAGCTTTTAATGAGAATGGCAAACACTCATTAAATTCTGAAGTGAACGTGCTGCGGGATATTTACCCGAGTCAAACAAGACATTATTTTGCCCGTTTGCAAAAAGCTGACCTCACAATCATATATGATTGTAATGTGATTTATCAAGAGTAACGGGCAATATTTTTGTAAGAAATGACGTACGGATTGGGAGTCAACAGTCAGTTAAAAATACCCTACCTCCCCGTTTTCCAGACGATTGCAAAACCTGAGAAATAAAAACTAAAAAGTGCTTAAATTCCCTAAAAATTACCGACACTCTTTGGAGTTATCTCTCTCTACATTTGTGCACTGTGCGTCTCCATTTTAGATGTAAACTTTTTTCTTAAATCAAAACTTTGAGTTTTCTCTCTCCCTTCATCCCGTAAACAAAAAAAGGCAAATAGATCACAGAAAAATGAAAATTTTTGAGTTTATGTATGGAAAAAATTTAAAACAATAACAAATGTAAGTAAAGAAAATTTATTCACAAACCAAAAATTAACACAAAACTTTTGTTATCCATGTTTGGGAAATTCCACTAGTTCAACCCTAATAGCTTGGAATTTTACAAGAAAGAGATTTCTTCTACACGTGTTTTAAAAATGGATATGCAAGATTGAAACATGTTAAAGATGCAAATGACCTATGCATCCAAAGCTTTTAAAGAGAATAACATACGCTCATTAAATTCTCTAGTGAATGTGCGGTGGGATATTTACACGAGTCAAACAAGCCATTATTTTGCCCGTTTGCAAAAAGCTGACCTAACAATCATAGATGATTGTAAAGTGATTTTTCATTCGTAACGAGCTATATTATTGTAAGAAAAGACTTACGGATTGGGAGTCAACACTCAATTAAAGATCCCCACCTCCCCCTTTTCCCGACGATTGCAAAACCTGAGAACTAAAAACTGAAAAGAGCTCACAATCCTTAAAAATCATAGACACTCTTTGGAATTATATCTCTCTACATTTGTGCATTGTGCATCTCCATTTTAGATGTGAACTTTTTTATTAAACCAAAACATTGAGTTTTCGTTCTCCCTTCATGCCGTAAACAAAAAAAGGTAAATAGGTCACAACAAAATGTAAATTTTAGAGTTTTTGTATGGAAAAAAATTAAAACAATAACAAATGTAAGTAATGAAAATTTATTCACACACCACAAATGAACACAAAATTTAGTTATCCAAGATTGGGAAATTCCACTAGTTCAACCCTAATAGCTTGGAATTTTACAAGAAAGAGAATTCTTCTACACGTATTTTAAAAATGGATATGCATGCTTGAAACATGTTAAAGATTCAAATGACCTAGGGATCCAAAGCTTTTAATGAGAATAACAAACACTCATTAAATTTTGAAGTGAAAGTGCGGCGAGATATTTACCCGAGTCAAACAAGCCATTATTTTTCCCGTTTGCAAAAAGCTGACCTAACAATCATAGATGATTGTAATATGATTTATCATGAGTAACGGGCTATATTTTTGTAAGAAATGACATACGGATTGGGAGTCAACAGTCAGTTAAAAATACCCCACCTCCCCGTTTTCCTGATGATTGCAAAACCTGAGATATAAAAACTGAAAAGAGCTTACAATCCCTTAAAATCACGGACACTCCTTGGAATTATATCTCCCTATATTTTTGCATTGTGCATCTCCATTTTAGATGTACACTTTTTTCTTAAATCAAAACTTTGAGTTTTCGCTCTCCCTTCATGCCGAAAACAAAGAAAGGAAACTAGATCATAACAAAATAAAAATTTTATAGTTTAAGTATCGAAAAAAAATTAAAACAATAACAAATGTAAGTAATGAAAATTTACTAACACACCACAAATGAACACAAACTTTAGTTATCAAGCACTAGGAAATTCCACAAGTTCAACCCTAATAACTTTGAACTTTGCAAGAAAGAGATTTCTTCTACACGTGTTTTAAAAATGGATATGCATGCTTGAAACATGTTAAAGATGCAAATGACCTATGGATCCAAATATTTTAATGAGAATTACAAACGCTCTTTAAATTCTGAAGTGAACGTGCGGCGGGATATTTACCCGAGTCAAACAAGCCATTATTTTGCCCGTTTGCAAAAAGCTGACCTAACAATCATAGATGATTGTAAAGTGATTTTTCATTCGTAACGGGCTATATTATTATAAGAAATGACTTACGGATTGGGAGTCAACACTCAATTACAAATCCCCCACCTCCCCCTTTTCCCCGACGATTGCAAAACCTGAGAATTAAAAACTGAAAATAGCTCACAATCCTTAAAAATACCAGACACTCTTCGGAATTATATCTCTCTACAGTTTTGCATTGTGCATCTCCATTTTAGATCTACACTTTTTTATTAAATCAAAACTTTGAGTTTTCGTTCTCCCTTCATGCCGTAAACAAAAAAAGGTAAATAGATCACAACAAAATGTAAATTTTAGAGTTTTTGTATGGAAAAAAATTAAAACAATAACAAATGTAAGTAATGAAAATTTATTCACACACCACAAATGAACACAAAATTTAGTTATCCAAGATTGGGAAATTCCACTAGTTCAACCCTAATAGCTTGGAATTTTACAAGAAAGGGAATTCTTCTACACGTATTTTAAAAATGGATATGCATGCTTGAAACATGTTAAAGATGCAAATGACCTACGGATCCAAAGCTTTTAATGAGAATAACAAACACTCATTAAATTCTGAAGTGAACGTGCGGCGAGATATTTACCCGAATCAAACAAGCCATTATTTTGCCCGTTTGTAAAAAGCTGACCTAACAATCATAGATGATTGTAATATGATTTATCATGAGTAACGGGCTATATTTTTGTAAGAAATGACATACGGATTGGGAGTCAACAGTCAGTTAAAAATACCCCGCCTCCCCGTTTTCCCGACGATTGCAAAACTTGAGATATAAAAATTAAAAAGATCCTACAATCCCTAAAAATTAAAAACACTCTTTGGAATTATCTCTCCCTACATTTGTGCATTGTGCATCTCCATTTTAGATGTACACTTTTTTCTTAAATCAAAACTTTGAGTTTTCGCTCTCCCTTCATCCCGTAAACCAAAAAAGGCAAATAGATCACAACAAGATGAATATTTTAGAGTTTATGTGTGAAATAAAATTATAACAATAACAAATTTAAGTATAGAAAATTAATTTACACCACAAATGAATACAAAAGTTTTGTTTTCCAAGTTTGGGAAATTCCACTAGTTCAACCCTAATTGCATTGAATTTTACAAGATAGAGATTTGTTCTACACGTGTTTTAAAAATGGATATGCATTCTTGAAACATGTTAAAAATGCAAACGACTTATGGATCCGAAGCTTTTAAAGAGAATAACAAACGCACATTAAATTCTCAATGAACGTACAGTGGGATATTTACCAGAATAACACTAGCCATTATTTTGCCCGTTTACAAAAAGCTTACCTAACAATCATAGATGATTGTAATGTGATTTATCATCCGTAACGGGCTATATTTTTGTAAGAAATGACTTACGAATTGGGAGTCATCACTCAGTTAAAAACACCCCGCCTCCCCCTTTTCCGGACGATTGCAAAACCAGAGATATAAAAACTAAAAAGAGCTTAAATTCCCTAAAAGTTACAGAAACTCTTTGGAATTATCTCTCTCTACATTTGTGCACTGTGCGTCTCCATTTTAAATGTACACTTTTTTCTTAAATCAAAACTTTGAGTTTTCTCTCTCCCTTCATCCCGTAAACAAAAAAAAGGCAAATAGATCACAGCAAAATGAAAATTTTTGAGTTTATGAATGGAAAAATTTTTAAAAATAACAAATGTAAGTAAATAAAATTTATTCATAGACCAAAAATTAAAACAAAACTTTTGTTATCCAAGTTATGGAAATTCCACTAGTTCAACCCTAATAGCTTGGAATTTTAAAAGATGGAGATTTCTTCTACACGTGTTTTAAAAATGGATATGCAAGCTTGAAACATGTTAAAGATGCCAATGACCTATGGATCCAAAGCTTTTAAAGAGAATAACTTACGCTCATTAAATTCTCTTGGGAACGTGCGGTGGGATATTTACCCAAGTCAAACAAGCCATTATTTTCCCCGTTTGCAAAAAGCTAACCTAACAATCATGGATGAGTGTAAAGTGATTTTTCATTCGTAACAGGCTATATTATTGTAAGAAATGACTTAAGGATTGGGAGTGAACACTCAATTAAAAATCCCCCGCCTCCCCCTTTTCCCGACGATTGCAAAACTTGAGATATAAAAACTGAAAAGAGCTTACAATCCATAAAAATCACATACACTCTTTGGAATTTTATCTCTCTACATTTGTGCATTGTGCATCTCCATTTTAGATGTACAATTTTTTCTTAAATCAAAACTTTGAGTTTTCGTTCTCCCTTCATGCCGTAAACAAAAAAAGGCAAATAGATCACAACAAAATGAAAATTTTAGAGTTTATGTATGGAAAAAAATTAAAACAATAACAAATGTAAGTAATTAAAATTTTCTCACACACCACAAATGAACACAAAATTTAGTTATCCAAGATTGGGATATTCCACTAGTTTAACCCTAATAGCTTGAAATTTTACAGGAAAGAGAATTCTTCTACACGTGTTTTAAAAATGGATATGCATGCTTGAAACATGTTAAAGATGCAAATGACTTATGGATCCAAAGCTTTTAATGAGAATAACAAACACTCATGAAATTCTGAAGTGAACATGCGGCGGGATATTTTCCCGAGTCAAATAAGCCATTATTTTGCCCGTTTGCAAAAAGCAGACCTAACAATCATAGATGATTGTAATGTGATTTATCATGAGTAACGGGCTATATTTTTGTAAGAAATGACATACGGATTGGGAGTCAACAGTCAGTTAAAAATACCCCGCCTCCCTGTTTTCCCGACTATTGCAAAACCTGAGATATAAAAACTAAAAAGATCTTACAATCCCTAAAAATTACAAACACTCTTTGGAATTATCTCTCCCTAAATTTGTGCATTATGCATCTCCATTTTAGATGTACACTTTTTTCTTTAATCAAAACTTTGAGTTTTCGCTCTCCGTGCATCCTGTAAACCAAAAAAGGCAAATACATCACAACAAAATGAAAATTTTAGAGTTTATGTGTGAAAAAAAATTAAAACAATAACAAAAGTAAGTATGGAAAATTTATTCACACACCAAAAATGAACACAATAGTTTTTTTTTCCAAGTTTGGGAAATTCCACTAGTTCAACCCTAATTGCATGGAATTTTACAAGAAAGAGATTTCTTCTACATGTGTTTTAAAAATTGATATGCATGCTTGAAACATGTTAAAGATGCAAATGACCTATGGATCCAAAGCTTTTAAAGAGAATAACAAACGCTTATTAAATTCTCAATGAACGTGCGGTGGGATATTTACCAGAATCAAACTAGCAATTATTTTGCCCGTTTACAAAAAGCTTACCTAACAATCACTGATGATTGTAAAATGTTTTATCATCCGTAATGCGCTATATTTTTGTAAGAAATGACTTACGGATTGGGAGTCAACACTCAGTTAAAAATACCCCACCTCCCCCTTTTCCCAACGATTGCAAAACCTGAGATATAAAAATAGAAAAGAGCTTACAATCCTTAAAAATCACAGACACTCTTTGGAATTATATCTCTCTACATTTGTGCATTGTGCATCTCCATTTTACATGTACACTTTTTTCTTAAATCAAAACTTCGAGTTTTCGTTCTCCCTTCATGCCGTAAACAAAAAAAGGTAAATAGATCACAACAAAATGAAAATTTTAGAGTTTATGTTTGGAAAAAAATTAAAACAATAACAAATTTTAGTAATGAAAATTTATTCACACACCACTATTGAACACAAAATTTTTGTTATCCAAGTTTGGGAAATTCCACTAGTTCAACCCTAATAGCTTGAAATTTTACAAGAAAGAGAATTCTTCTACACGTGTTTTAAAAATGGATATGCATGCTTGAAACATGTTCAAGATGCAAATGACCTATGGATCCAAAGCTTTTAATGAGAATAACAAACACTTATTAAATTCTGAAATGAACGTGCGGCGGGATATTTACCCGAGTCAAACAAGCATTTATTTTGCCCGTTTGCAAAAAGCTAACCTAACAATCATAGATGATTGTAATGTGATTTATCATGAGTAACGGGCTATATTTTTGTAAGAAATGACATACGGATTGGGAGTACATAGTCAGTTAAAAATACCCCGCCTCCCCGTATTCCCGATGATTGCAAAACCTGAGATATAAAAACTAAAAAGATCTTACAATCCCTAAAAATACCTAACACTCTTTGGAATTATCTCTCCCTACATTTCTGCATTGTGCATCTCCATTTTAGATGTACACTTTTTTCTTATATCAAAACTTTGAGTTTTCGCTCTCCCTTCATCCCGTAAACGAAAAAAAACGAATAGATCACAACAAATTGAAAATTTTAGAGTTTACGTGATTGATCATCCGTAACAGGCTATATTTTTGTAAGAAATGACTTACGGATTGGGAGTCAACACTCAGTTAAAAACACCCCACCTCCCCCTTTTCTAGACGATTGCAAAACCTGAGATATAAAAACTAAAAAGAGCTGAAATATCTCTCTCTCTCTTTAGAATTATCTCTCTCTCTCTTTAAAAGCATTGGATCCATAGGTCATTTGCATCTTTAACATGTTTCAAGCATGCATATCCATTTTTAAAACACGTGTAGAAGAAATCGCTTTCTTGTAAAATTCCATGCAATTAGGGTTGAACTAGTGGAATTTCTCAAACTTGGAAAACAAAACTTTTGTGTTCATTTGTGGTGTGTGAATAAATTTTCTATACTTACATTTGCTATTGTTTTATTTTTTTTCACACATAAACTCTAAAATTTTCATTTTGTTGTGATCTATTTGCCTTTTTTGGTTTACGGGATGATGGGAGAGCGAAAACTCAAAGTTTTGATTTAAGAAAAAAGTGTACATCTAAAATGGAGATGCACAATGCCCAAATGTTGGGAGAGATAATTCCAAAGAGTGTTTGTAATTTTTAGGGATTGTAAGATCTTTTTAGTTTTTGTATCTCAGGTTTTGCAATCGTAGGGAAAACGGGGAAGCGTGGTATTTTTAACTGACTGTTGTCTCCCAATCCGTATGTCATTTCTTAAAAAAATATAGCCCGTTACTCACGATAAATCACATTACAATCATCTACGATTGTTAGGTCAGCTTATTGAAAACGGGGAAAATAATGGCTTGTTTGACTCGGGTAAATATCCCGCCACACGTTCACTTCAGAATTTAATGAGTGTTTGTTATTCTCATTAAAAGCTTTGGAACCATAGGTCATTTGCATCTTTAACATGTTCAAGCATGCATATCCATTTTTAAAATACGTCTAGAAGAATTCTCTTTCTTGTAAAATTTCAAGCTATTAGGGTTGAACGAGTGGAATTTCCCAAACTTGGATAACAAAAATTTTGTGTTCAATTGTGGTGTGTGAATAAATTTTCATTACTTACATTTGTTAATGTTTTAATTTTTTTTCATACTTAAACTCTAAAATTTACATTTTGTTGTGATCTATTTACGTTTTTTTGTTTAGGGCTTGAAGGGAGAACGAAAACTCAGAGTTTTGATTTAATAAAAAAGTGTACATCTAAAAAGGAGATGCACAATGGACAAATGTAGAGAGATATAATTCCAAAGAGTGTCTGTGATTTTTCTGGATTGTGAGCTCTTTTCAGCTTTTAGTTCTCAGGTTTTGCAAATGTCGCGAAAAGGGGGAGGCGGGGGATTTTTAATTGAGTGTTGACTCCCAATCCGTAAGTCATTTCTTACAATAATATAGCCCGTTACGAATGAAAAATAACTTTACAATCATCTATGATTGTTAGGTCAGCTTTTTGCCGAAACCTGAGAACTATTAGGGTTGAACTAGTGGAATTTCCCAAACTTGGATAACAAAAGTTTTGTGTTAATTTTTGGTGTGTGAATAAATTTTCTTTACTTACATTTTTTATTGTCTTAAATTTTTTCTATACGTAAACTCAAAAATTTTCATTTTGCTGTGATCTATTTGCCTTTTTTTGTTTACGGGATGAAGGGAGAGAGAAAACTCAAAGTTTTGATTTAAGAAAAAATGTACATCTAAAATGGAGACGCACAGTGCACAAATGTAGAGAGATAATTCCAATGAGTGTCTGTAATTTTTAGGGAATTTAAGCTCTTTTTAGTTTTTATATCTCAGGTTTTGTAATCGTCGGGAAAAGAAGGAGGCGGGGTGTTTTGAATTGAGTGTTGACTCCCAATCCGTAAGTCATTTCTTACAAAAATATAGCCCGTTACGGATGATAAATCACTTTACAATCATCTATGATTGTTAGGTATGCTTTTTGTGAACGGGCAAAATAATGGCTAGTTTGATTCTGGTAAATATCCCACCGCACGTTCATTGAGATTTTAATGAGCGTTTGTTATTCTCTTTAAAAGCTTTGGATCCATAGGTCATTTGCATCTTTAACATGTTTCAAGAATGCATATCCATTTTTAAAACACGTGTAGAAGAAATCTCTTTTTTGTAAAATTCCATCCAATTAGGGTTGAACTAGTGGAATTTCCCAAACTTGGAAAACAAACCTTTTGTGTTCATTAGTGGTGTGTGAATAAATTTTATATACTTACATTTGTTATTGTTTTAATTTCTTTTCACACATAAACTCTAAAATTTTCATTTTGTTGTGATCTATTTGCCTTTTTTGGTTTACGGGATGCGGAGAGAACGAAAACTCAAAGTTTTGATTTAAGAAAAAATTGTACATCTAAAATTGAGATGCACAATGCACAAATGTAGGGAGAGATAATTCCAAAGAGTGTTTGTAATTTTTAGGGATTTTAAGATCATTTTACTTTTTGTATCTCAGGCTTTGCAATCGTCGGGAAAACGGGGAGGCGTGATATTTTTAATTGACTGTTGACTCCCAATCCGTATGTCATTTCTTACAAAAATATATCCCGTTACTCATGATAAATCACATTACAATCATCTATGATTGTTAAGTCAGCTTTTTGAAAACGGGCAAAATAATGGTTTGTTTGACTCAGGCAAAATATCCCGCCGCACGTTCACTTCAGAATTTAATGAGTGTTTGTTATTCTCATTAAAAGCTTTGGATCCATAGGTCATTTGCAACTTTAACATGTTTCAAGCAGTCATATCCATTTTTAAAACACGTCTAGCAGAATTCTCTTTCTTGTAAAATTTCAAGCTATTGGGTTTGAACTAGTGGAATTTCCCAAACTTGGATAAAAAAAATTTTGTGTTCAATTGTGGTGTGTGAATAAATTTTCATTACTTACATTTGTTAATGTTTTAATTTTTTTCCATACATAAACTCTAAAATTTACATTTTGTTGTGATCTATTTAAATTTTTTTGTTTACGACATGAAGGGAGAATGACAACTCAAAGTTTTGATTTAATAAAAAAGTGTACATCTAAAATGGAAAAGCACAATGCACAAATGTAGAGAGATATAATTCCAAAGAGTGTCTGTGATTTTTCAGGATTGGGAGCTCTTTTCAGTTTTTAGTTCTCAGGTTTTGCAATCGTCGGGAAAAGGGGGAGGCAAGGGATTTTTAATTGAGTGTTGACTCCCAATCCGTAAGTCATTTCTTATCAATGATTGTTAGGTAAGCTTTTTGTGAACGGGCAAAATAATGGCTAGTTTGATTCTGGTAAATATCCCACCGCACGTTCATTGAGAATTTAATGAGCGTTTGTTATTCTCTTTAAAAGCTTTGGATCCATAGGTCATTTGTATCTTTAACATGTTTCAAGCATGCATGTCCATTTTTAAGACACGTCTAGAAGAAATCTCTTTCATGCAAAATTCCATGCATTTAGGGTTGAACTAGTGGAATTTCTCAAACTTGGAAAACAAAACTTTTGTGTTCATTTGTGGTGTGTGAATAAATTTTCTATACTTACATTTGTTATTGTTTTAATTTTTTTTCACTCATAAACTCTAAAATTTTCATTTTGTTGTGATCTATTTGCCTTTTTTGGTTTACGGGATGAAGGGAGAGCGAAAACTCAAAGTTTTGTTTTAAGAAAAAAGTGTACATATAAAATGGAGATGCACAATGCACAAATGTTCGGAGCGATAATTCCAAAGACTATTTGTAATTTTTAGGGATTGTAAGATCTTTTTAGTTTTTGTATCTCAGGTTTTGCAATCGTCGGGAAAACGGGGATGCATGGTATTTTGAACTGACTGTTGACTCCTAATCCGTATGTCATTTCTTACCAAAATATAGCCCGTTACTCATAATAAATCACATTACAATCATCTATGATTGTTAGGTCAGCTTTTTGAAAACGAGCAAAATAATGGCTTGTTTGACTCGGGTAAATATCCTGCCGCACGTTCACTTCCGAATTTAATGAGTGTTAGTTATTCCCATTAAAAGCTTTGGATCCATAGGTCATTTGCATCTTTAACATGTTTCAAGTATGCATATCCATTTTTAAAACATGTCTAGAAGAATTCTCTTTCTTGTAAAATTTCAAGCTATTAGGGTTGAACTAGTGGAATTTCCCAAACTTGGATAACAAAAATTTTGTATTCATTTGTGGTGTGTGAATAAATTTTCTATACTTTCATTTTGTTATTGTTTTAATTTTTTTTCACACATAAACTCTAAAATTTTCAATTTGTTGTGATCTATTTGCCTTTTTTGGTTTACGGGATGAAGGGAGAGCGCAAACTCAAAGTTTTGATTTAAGAAAAAAGTGTACATCTAAAATGGAGATGCACAATGCACAAATGTAGGGAGAGATAATTCCAAAGAGTGTTTGTAATTTTTAGGGTTTGTAAGATCTTTTTAGTTTTTGTATCTCAGGTTTTGCAATCGTTGGGAAAACGGGGAGGCGTGATATTTTTAACTGACTGTTGACTCCCAATCCGTATGTAATTTCTTAAAAAAATATAGCCCGTTACTCATGAAAAATCACATTACAAACATCTATTGTTAGGTCAGCTTTTTGAAAATGGGCAAAATAATGGCTTGTTTGACTCGGGTAAATATCCCGCCGCACGTTTACTTCTGAATTTAATGAGTATTTGTTATTCTAATTAAAAGCTTTGGATCCATAGGTCATTTGCATCTTTAACATGTTTCAAGCATGCATATCCATTTTTAAAACACGTCTACAAGAATTCTCTTTCTTGTAAAATTTCAAGCTATTAGGGTTGAATTAGTGGAAATGCCCAAAATGGATAACAAAAATTTTGTGTTCAATTGTGGTGTATGAATAAATTTTCATTATTTACATTTTTTAATGTTTTAATTTTTTTCCATACATAAACTCTAAAATTAACATTTTGTTGTGATCTATGTACCTTTTTTTGTTTACGGAATGAAGGGAGAACGAAAACTCAAAGTTTTAATTTAATATAAAAGTGTACACCTAAAATGGAGATGCGCAATGCACAAATATAGATAGAAATAATTCAAAAGAGTGTCTGTGATTTTTCAGGATTCTGAGCTCTTTTCAGTTTTTCGTTCTCAGGTTTATCAATCGTCGGGAAAAGGGGGAGGTGGGGGATTTTCAATTGAGTGCTGACACCCAATCCATAAGTCTTTTCTTACAATAATATAGCCCGTTACGAATGAAAAATCACTTTATAATCATCTATCATTGCTAGGTCAGCTTTTTGCAAACGGGCAAAATAATGGCTTGTTTGACTCGGGTAAATATCCTGCCGCACGTTCACTTCAAAATTTAATGAGTGTTTGTTATTCTCATTAAAAGCTTTGGATCCATAGGTCATTTGCATCTTTAACATGTTTCAAGCATGCATATCCATTTTTAAAACACGTCTAGAAGAATTCTCTTTCTTGTAAAATTTCAAGCTATTAGGGTTGAACAAGTGGAATTTCCTAAACATGGATAAAAAAAATTTTGTGTTCAATTGTGGTGTGTGAATAAATTTTCATTACTTACATTTGTTAATGTTTAAATTTTTTCCTTACATAAACTCTAAAATTTACATTTTGTTGTGATCTATGTACCTTTTTTTGTTTACGGCATGAAGGGAGATCGAAAACTCAAAGTTTTGATTTAATATAAAAGTGTACATCGAAAATGGAGATGCGCAGTGTACAAATATAGATAGAAATAATTCAGAAGAGTGTCTGTGATTTTTCAGGATTGTGAGCTCTTTTCAGTTTTTAGTTCTCAGGTTTTGCAATCGTCGGGAAAAGGGGGAGGCGGGGGATTTTCGATTGAGTGTTGACACCCAATCCGTAAGTCATTTCTTACAATAATATAGCCCATTACGAATGAAAAATCACTTTATAATCATCTATCATTGTCAGGTCAGCTTTTTGCAAATGGGCAAAATAATGGCTTGTTTGACTCGGGTAAATATCCCACCGCACGTTCACTAGAGTATTTAATGAGCGTATGTTATTCTCTTTACTAGCTTTGTATCCATAAGTCATTTGCATCTTTAACATGTTTCAAAGCTTGCATATCCATTTTTAAAACACGTGTGGAACAAATCTCTTTCTTGTAAAATTCTAAGCTATTAGGGTTGAACTAGTGGAATTTCCCAAACTTGGATAACAAAAGTTTTGTGTTAAATTTTGGTGTGTGAATAAATTTTCTTTACTAACATTTGTTATTGTTTTAAATTTTTTCCATACATAAACTCAAAAATTTTCATTTTGCTGTGAACTATTTGCCTTTTTTGTTTACAGGATGAAAGGAGAGAGAAAACTCAAAGTTTTGATTTAAGAAAAAAGTGTACATCTAAAATGGAGACGCACAGTGCACAAATGTGGAGAGAGATAATTCCAATGTGTGTCTGTAATTTTTAGGGAATTTAAGCTCTTTTTAGTTTTTATATCTCAGGTTTTGTAATCGTCGGGAAAAGGGGGAGGCGGGGTGTTTCTAACTAAGTGTTGACTCCCAATCCGTAAGTTATTTCTTACAAAAATATAACCCGTTACAGATGATAAATAACTTTACAATCATCTATGATTGTTACGTAAGCTTTTTGTGAACGGGCAAAATAATGGCTAGTTTGATTCTGGTAAATATCCCACCGCACGTTCATTGAGAATTTAATGAGCATTTGTTATTCTCTTTAAAAGCTTTAGAACGATAGGTCATTTGCATCTTTAACATGTTTCAAGCATGCATATCCATTTTTAAAACACGTGTAGAAGAAATCACTTTCTTGTAAAGTTCCATGCAATTAGGGTTGAACTAGTGGAATTTCTCAAACTTGGAAAACAAAACTTTTGTGTTCATTTGTGGTGTGTGAATAAATTTTCTATACTTACATTTGTTATTGTTTTAAATTTTTTCACACATAAAGTCTAAAAGTTTCATTTTGTTGTGATCTATTTGCCTTTCTTGGTTTACGGGATGAAGGGAGAGCGAAAACTCAAAGTTTTGATTTAAGAAAAAAATGTACATCTAAAATGGAGATGCACAATGCACAAATGTAGGGAGAGATAATTCCAAAGAGTGTTTGCAATTTTTAAGGATTGTAAGATCTTTTTAGTTTTCGTATCTCAGGTTTTGCAATCGTTGGGAAATCGGGGAGGCGTGATATTTTTAACTGACTATTGACTCCCAATCCGTATGTCATTTCTTAAAAAAATATAGCCCATTACTCATGAAAAATCACATTACAATCATCTATGATTGTTAGGTCAGCTTTTTGAAAACGGGCAAGATAATGGCTTGTTTGACTCGTGTAAATATCCCACCACACGTTCACTTTAGAATTTAATGGCCATTTTTTATTCTCATTAAAAGCTTTGGATCCATAGGTCATTTGCATCTTTAACAAGTTTCAAGCATGCATATCCATTTTTAAAACACGTCTAGAAGAATTCTCTTTCTTGTAAAATTTCAAGCTATTAGGGTTGAACTAGTGGAATTTCCCAAACTTGGATAACAAAATTTTTTTGTTCAATTGTGGTGTGTGGATAAATTTTCATTACTTACATTTGTTAATGTTTTAATTTTTTTCCATACATAAACTCTAAAATTTACATTTTGTTGTGATCTATTTACCTTTTTTTGTTTACGGCATGAAGGGAGAACGAAAACTCAAAGTTTTGATTTAATATAAAAGTGTACATCTAAAATGGAGATGTGCAATGCACAAATGATGATAGATATAATTCAAAAGAGTGTCTGTGATTTTTCGGATTGTGAGTTCTTTTCAGTTTTTAGTTCTCAGGTTTTGCAATCGTCGGGAAAAGGGGGAGGCGGGGGATTTTCAATTGAGTGTTGACTCCAAATCCGTAAGTCATTTCTTACAATAATAGCCCGTTATGAATGAAAAATCACTTTACAATTATCTATCATTGTTAGGTCAGCTTTTTGCAAACGGGCAAAATAATGGCTTGTTTGACTAGGGTAAATCTCCCACCGCACGTTCACTAGAGAATTTAATGAGCGTATGTTATTCTCTTTACAAGATTTGTATCCATAGGTCAATTGCATCTTTAACATGTTTCAAAGCTTGCATATCCATTTTTAAAACACATGTGGAACAAATCTCTTTCTTGTAAAATTCCAAGCTATTAGGGTTGAACTAGTGGAATTTCCCAAACTTGGATAACAAAAGTTTTGTGTTAATTTTTGGTGTGTGAATAAATTTTCTTTACTTACATTTGTTATTGTTTTAAATTTTTTCCATACATAAACTCAAAAATTTTCATTTTGCTGTGAGCAATTTGCCTTTTTTTTTTTTACGGGATAAAGGGAGAGAGAAAACAAAGTTTTGATTTAAGAAAAAAGTGTACATCTAAAATGGAGACGCACAGTGCACAAATGTAGAGAGAGATAATTCCAATGTGTGTTTGTAATTTTTAGGGAATTTAAGCTCTTTTTAGTTTTTATATCTCAGGTTTTGTAATCGTTGGGAAAAGGGGGAGGCGGGGTGTTTTTAACTGAGTGTTGACTCCCAATCCGTAAGTCATTTCTTACAAAAATATAGTCCGTTACAGATGATAAATCACTTTACAATCATCTATGATTGTTAGGTAAGCTTTTTGTGAACGGGCAAAATAATGGCTAGTTTGATTCTGGTAAATATCCGACCGCACGTTCATTAAGAATTTAATGAGCGTTTGTTATTCTCTTTAAAAGCTTTGGATCCATAGGTCATTTTCATCTTTAACATGTTTCAAGCATGCATATCCATTTTTAAAACACGTGCAGAAGAAATCTCTTTCTTGTAAAATTCCATGCAATTAGGGTTGAACTAGTGGAATTTTTCAAACTTAGAAAACAAAACTTTTGTGTTCATTTGTGGTGTGTGAGTAAATTTTCTATACTTATATTTGCTATTGTTTTAATTTTTTTTCACACATAAACTCTAAAATTTTTATTTTGTTGTGATCTATTTACCTTTTTTTATTTACGGCATGAAGGGAGAACAAAAACTAAAAGTTTTGATTTAATAAAAATGTGTACATCTAAAATGGAGATGCACAATGCACAAAAGTAGAGAGATATAATTCCAAAGAGTGTCTGTGATTTTTCAAGATTGTGAGCTCTTTTCAGTTTTTAGTTCTTAGGTTTTGCATTCGTCGGGAAAAGGGGGAGGCAGGGGATTTTTAATTGAGTGTTGACTCCCAATCCGTAAGTCATTTCATACAATAATATAGCCCGTTACGAATGAAAAATCACTTTCCAATCATCTATGATTGTTAGGTCAGCTTTTTGCAAACGGGCAAAATAATGGCTTGTTCGACTCGGGTAAATTTCCCACCGCACATTCACTAGAGAATTTAATGAGCGTATGTTATTCTCTTTAAAAGCTTTGGATCCATAGGTCATTTGCATCTTTAACATGTTTCAAGCATGCATATCCACTTTTAAAACACGTGTAGAAGAAATCTCTTTCTTGTAAAATTCCATGCAATTAGAGTTGAACTAGTGGTATTTCTCAAACTTGGAAAACAAAACTTTTGTGTTCATTTGTGGTGTGTGAATAAATTTTCTATACTTACATTTGTTATTGTTTTAATTTTTTTTCACACATAAACTCTAAAATTTTCATTTTGTTGTAATCTATTTGCCTTTTTTTGTTTACGGGATGAAGGGAGAGAGAAAACTCAAAGTTTTGATTTAATAAAAAAGGGTATATTTAAAATGGAGACGCACAGTGCACAAATGTAGAGAGAGAAAATTCCAAAGAGTGCCTATAATTTATAGGGAATTTAAGCTCTTTTTAGTATTTATATCTCAGCTTTTGCAATCGTCGGGAAAAGGGGGAGGCGAGGTGTTTTTAACTGAGTGTTGACTCCCAATCCGTATGTCATTTCTTACAAAAATATAGCCCGTTACGGATGATAAATCACTTTACAATCATCTATGATTGTTAGGTAAGCTTTTTGTGAACGTGCAAAATAATGGCTAGTTTGATTCTGGTAAATATCCCACTGCACGTTCATTGGGAATTTAATGAGCGTTTGTTATTCTCTTTAAAAGCTTTGGATCCATAGGTCATTTGCATCTTTAACATGTTTCAAGCATGCATATCCACTTTTAAAACACGTGTAGAAGAAATCTCTTTCTTGTAAAATTCCATGCAATTAGAGTTGAACTAGTGGTATTTCTCAAACTTGGAAAACAAAACTTTTGTGTTCATTTGTGGTGTGTGAATAAATTTTCTATACTTACATTTGTTATTGTTTTAATTTTTTTTCACACATAAACTCTAAAATTTTCATTTTGTTGTAATCTATTTGCCTTTTTTGGTTTACGGGATGAAGGGAGAGCGAAAACTCAAAGTTTTGATTTAAGAAAAAAGTGTACATCTAAAATGGAGATGCACAATGCACAAATGAAGGGAGAGATAATTCCAAAGAGTGTTTGTAATTTTTAGGGATTGTAAGATCTTTTTAATTTTTGTATCTCAGGTTTTGCAATCGTCGGGAAAACGGGGAGGCGTGGTATTTTTACCTTACTGTTGACTCCCAATCCGTATGTCATTTCTTAAAAAAATATGGCCCATTGCTCATGATAAATCACATTACAATCATCTATGATTGTTAGGTCAACTTTTTGAAAACGGGCAAAATAATGGCTTGTTTGACTCGGGTAAATATCCCGCCGCACGTTGACTTCAGAATTTAATGAGTGTTTGTTATTCTTATTAAAATCTTTGGATCCATAGGTCATTTGCATCTTTAACATGTTTCAAGCATGCATATCCATTTTTAAAACATGTCTAGAAGAATTCTCTATCTTTTAAAATTCCATGCAAATAGGGTTGAACTACTGGAATTTCTCAAACTTGGAAAACAAAATTTTGTGTTCATTTGTGGTGTGTGAATAAATTTTCTATACTTACATTGATGATTGTTTATTTTTTTTCACACAAACTCTAAAATTTTCATTTTGTTGTGATCTATTTGCCTTTTTTGGTATACGGGATGAAGGGAGAGCGAAAACTCAAAGTTTTTATTTCTGAAAAAAGTGTACATCTAAAATGGAGACGCACAATGCACAAATTTAGGGAGAGATAATTCAAAAGAGTGTTGTAATTTTTAGGGATTGTAAGATCTTCTTAGTCTTTGTATCTCAGGTTTTGCAATTGTAGGGAAAACGAGGAGGTGTGGTATATTTAACTGACTGTTGACTCCCAATCCATATGTCATTTCTTACAAAAATATAGCCCGTTACTCATGATAAATCACATTACAATCATCTATGATTGTTAGGTCAGCTTTTTGCAAACGGGCAAAATAATGGTTTGTTTGACTCGGGTAAATATCCCACCGCACGTTCACTAGAGAATTTAATGAGCGTATGTTATTCTCTTTAAAAGCTTTGGATCCATAGTCATTTGCAAATTTAACATGTTTCAAAGCTTGCATATCCATTTTTAAAACACGTCTGGAATAAATCTCCTTCTTGTAAAATTCCAAGCTATTAGGGTTGAACTAGTGGAATTTCCCAAACTTCGATAACAAAAGTTTTGTGTTAATTTTTGGTGTGTGAATAAATTTTCTTTACTTACATTTGTTATTGTTTTAAATTTTTTCCAAAAAAAAACTCAAAAATTTTCATTTTGTTGTGATCTATGTGCCTTTTTTTGTTTACGGGATGAAGGGAGAGAGAAAACTCAAAGTGTTGATTTAAGAAAAAAGTGTACATCTAAAATGGAGACGCACAGTGCACAAAAGTAGAGAGAGATAATTCCAATGAGTGTCTGTAATTTTTAGGGAATTTAAGCTCTTTTTAGTTTTTATATCTCAGGTTTTGCAATCGTCGGGAAAAGGGGGAGGCGGGGTGTTTTTAACTGAGTGTTGACTCCCAATCCGTAACTCATTTCTTACAAAAATATTGCCCGTAACGGATGATAAATCACTTTACAATCATCTATGATTGCTAGGAAAGCTTTTTGTGAACGGGCAAAATAATGGCTAGTTTGATTCTGGTAAATATCCCACCGCACGTTCATTGAGAATTTAATGAGCGTTTGTTATTCTCTTTAAAAGCTTTGGATCCATAGGTCATTTGCATCTTTAACATGTTTCAAGCATGCATATCCATTTTTAAAACAAGTGTAGAAGAAATCTCTTTCTTGTAAAATTCCATGTAATTAGGGTTGAACTAGTGGAATTTCTCAAACTTGGTAAACAAAACTTTTGAGTTCATTTGTGGTGTGTGAATAAATTTTCTATACTTACATTTGTTATTGTTTTAATTTTTTTTCACACATAAACTCTAAAATTTTCATTTTGTTGTGATCTATTTGCCTTTTTTTGTTTACGGGATGAAGGGAGAACGAAAACTCAAAGTTTTGATTTAAGAAAAAAGTGTACATCTAAAATGGAGATTCACAATGCACAAATTTAGGGAGAGATAATTCCAAAGAGTATTTGTAATTTTTAGGGATTGTAAGATCTTTTTAGTATTTGTATCTCAGGTTTTGCATTCGTCGGGAAGACGGGGAGGCGTGGTATTTTTAACTGACTGTTGACTCCCAATCCGTATGTCATTTCTTACAAAAATATAGCCCGTTACTCATGATAAATCACATTACAATCATCTATGATTGTTAGGTCAGCTTTTTGAAAACGGGCAAAATAATGGCTTGTTTGACTCGGGTAAATATCCCGCCACATGTTCACTTCAGAATTTAATGAGTATTTGTTATTCTCATTAAAAGCTTTGGATCCATAGGTCATTTGCATCTTTAACATGTTTCAAGCATGCATCTCCATTTTTAAAACATGTCTAGAAGAATTCTCTTTCTTTTAAAATTTCAAGCTATTAGGGTTGAACTAGTGGAATTTCCCAAACTTGGATAACAAAAATTTTGTTCACAATTGTGGTGTGTGAATAAATTTTCATTACTTACATTTGTTAATGTTTGAATTTTTTTCCATACATAAACTCTAAAATTTACATTTTTTTGTGATCTATTTACCTTTTTTTGTTTACGGCATGAAGGGAGAACGAAAACTCAAAGTTTTGATTTAATAAAAAAGTGTACATCTAAAATGGAGATGCACAATGCACAAATGTAGAGAGATATAATTCCAAAGAGTGTCTATGATTTTTCAGGATTGTGAGCTCTTTTCAGTTTTTAGTTCTCAGGTTTTGCAATCGTCGGGAAAAGGGGGAGGCGGGGGATTTTTAATTGAGTGTTGACTCCCAATCCGTAAGTCATTTCTTACAATAAAAGCCCGCTATAAATGAAAAATCACTTTACAATCATCTATGATGGTTAGGTCAGCTTTTTGCAAACGGGCAAAATAATGGCTTGTTTGACTTGGGTAAATGTACCACCGAACGTTCACTAAAGAATTTAATGAGTGTATGTTATGCTCTTTAAAAGCTTTGGTTCCATAGGTCATTTGCATCTTTAATATATTTCAAAGGTTGCATATCCATTTTTAAAACACGTGTGGAACAAATCTCTTTCCTGTAAAATTCCAAGCTATTAGGGTTGAACTAGTGGAATTTCCCAAACTTGGATAACGAAAGTTTTGTGTTAATTTTTGGTGTGTGAATAAATTTTCTTTACTTACATTTGTTATTGTTTTAAGTTTTTCCGTACATAAACTCAAAAATTTTCATTTTGCTGTGATCTCGTTGCCATTTTTTGTTTACGGGATGAAGGGAGAGAGAAAACTCAAAGTTTTGATTTAAGAAAAAAGTGTACATCTAAAATGGAGACGCACAGTGCACAAATGTAGAGAGAGATAATTCCAATGAGTGTCTGTAACTTTTAGGGAATTTAAGCTCTTTTTAGTTTTTCTATCTCAGGTTTCTCAATCATTGGGAAAAGGGGGAGCCTGGGTGTTTTTAACTGAGTGTTGACTCCCAATCCGTGAGTCATTTCTTACAAAAATATAGCCCGTTACGGATGATAAATCACTTTACAATCATCTATGATTATTAGGTAATCTTTTTGTGAATGGGCAAAATAATGGCTAGTTTGATTCTGGTAAATATCCCACCGCACGTTCATTGTGAATTTAATGAGCGTTTGTTATTCTCTTTAAAAGCTTTGGATCCATAGGTCAATTCCATCTTTAACATGTTTCAAGCATGCATATCCATTTTTAAAACACGTGTAGAACAAATCTCTTTCTTGTAAAATTCCATGCAATTAGGGTTGAACTAGTGGAATTTCTCAAACTTGGAAAACAAAACTTTTGTGTTCATTTGTGGTGTGTGAATTAGTTTTCAATACTTACATTTTTCATTGTTTTAATTTTTTTTTCTCACATAAACTCTTAACTTTTCATTTTGTTGTGATCTATTTGCCTTTTTTGGTTTACGGGACGAAGGGAGAGCGAAAATTCAAACTTTTGATTTAAGAAAAAAGTGTACATCTAAAATGGAGATGCACATTGCACAAATGTAGGGAGAGATAATTCCAAAGAGTGTTTGTAATTTTTAGGGATTGTAAGATCTTTTTAGTTTTTGTATCCCAGGTTTTGCAATCATCGGGAAAACGGGGAGGCATGGTATTTTTAATTTACTGTTGACTCCCAATCCGTTTGTCATTTCTTACAAAAATATAGCCCGTTACTCATGATAAATCACATTACAATCATCTATGATTGTTAGGTCAGCTTTTTGAAAACGGGCAAAATAATGGCTTGTTTGACTCGGGAAAATATCCAGCCGCACGTTCACTTCAGAATTTAATAAGTGTTTGTCATTCTCATTAAAAGCTTTGGATCCATAGGTCATTTGCGTCTTTAACGTGTTTCAAGCATGCATATCCATTTTTAAAACATGTCTAGAAGAATTCTCTTTCTTGTAAAATTCCATGCAATTAGGGTTGAACTAGTGGAATTTCTCAAACTTGGAAAACAAAACTTTTGTGTTCATTTGTGGTGTGTGAATAAAATTTCTATACTTACATTTCTCATTGTTTTAATTTTTTTTTCACACATAAACTCTAAAATTTTCATTTTGTTGTGATCAATTTGCCTTTTTTTGTTTACGGGGGATGAAGGGAGAGCGAAAACTCAAAGTTTTGATTTAAGAAAAAAGTATACATCTAAAATGGAGATGCAAAATGGACAAATGTAGGGAGAGATAATTCAAAAGAGTGCTTGTAATTTTTAGGGATTGTAAGATCATTTTAGTTTTTGTATCTCTGGTTTTGCAATCGTCGGGAAAACGGGGAGGCGTGGTATTTTTAACTTACTGTTGACTCGCAATCCGTATGTCATTTCTTACAAAAATATTGCCAATTACTCATGATAAATCACATTACAATCATCTATGATTATTAGGTCAGCTTTTTGAAAACGGGCAAAAAAATGGCTTGTTTGACTCGGGAAAATATCCCGCCCCACGTTCACTTCAGAATTTAATGAGTGTTTGTTATTCTCATTAAAAGCATTGGATCCATAGGTCATTTGCGTCTTTAACATGTTTCAAGGATGCATATCCATTTTTAAAACGCGTCTAGAAGAATTCTCTTTCTTGTAAAATTTCTAGCTATTAGGGTTGAACTAGAGGAATTTCCCAAACTTGGATAACAAAAATTTTGTGTTCATTTGTGGTGTGTGAATAAATTTTCATTACTTACATTTTTTAATGTTTTAATTTTTTTCCATACATAAACTCTAAAATTTACATTTTGTTGTGATCTATTTACCTTTTTTTGTTTACGGCATGAAGGGAGAACGAAAACTCAAAGTTTTGATTTAATAAAAAAGTGTACATCAAAAATGGAGATGCACAATGCACAAATGTAGAGAGATATAATTCCAAAGAGTGTCTGTGATTTTTCAGGATTGTGAGCTCTTTTCAGTTTTTAGTTCTCAGGTTTTGCAATCGTCGGGAAAAGGGGAAGGCGGGGGATTTTTAATTGAGTGTTGACTCCCAATCCGTAAGTCATTTCTTACAATAATATAGCCCATTACGAATGAAAAATCACTTTACAATCATCTAAGATTGTAAGGTCTGCTTTTCGCAAACGGGCAAAATAATGGCTTGTTTGCTTCGGGTAAATATCCCACCGCACGTTCACTAGAGAATTTAATGAGCGTATGTTATTCTATTTAAAAGCTTTGGATCCATAGGTCATTTGCATCTTTAACATGTTTCAAAGCTTTCATATCCATTTTTAAAACACATGTGGAACAAATCTCATTCTTGTAAAATTCCAAGCTATTAGGGTTGAACTAGTTTGTGTATCTCAGGTTTTGCAATCGTCGGGAAAACGGGGAGGCGTGGTATTTTTAAATGACTATTGACTCCCAATCCGTATGTCATTTCTTACAAAAATATAGCCCGTTACTCATGATAAATCACATTACAATCATCTATGATTGTTAGGTCATCTTTTTCAAAACGGGCAAAATATTGGCCTGTTTGACTCGGGTAAATATCCCGCCGCACGTTCACTTCAGAATTTAATGAGTGTTTGTTATTCTCATTAAAAGCTTTGGATCCATAGGTCATTTGCATCTTTGACATGTTTCAAGCATGCATATCCATTTCTAAAACACATCTAGAAGAATTCTCTTTCTTGTAAAATTTCAAGCTATTGGGGTTGAACTAGTGGAATTTCCCAAACTTGGATAACAAAAATTTTGTGTACATTTGTGGTGTGTGAATAAATTTTCATTACTTACATTTGTTAATTTTTTAATTTTTTTCCATACATAAACTCTAAAATTTACATTTTGTTGTGATCGATTTATGTTTTTTTGTTCACGGCATGAAGGGAGAACGAAAACTCAAAGTTTTGATTTAATAAAAGAGTGTACATCTAAAATGGAGATGCACAATGCACAAATGTAGAGAGATATAATTCCAAAGAGTGTCTGTGATTTTTCAGGATTGTGAGCTCTTTTCAGTTTTTAGTTCTCAGGTTTTGCAATCGTCGGGAAAAGGGGGAGGCGAGGGATTTTTAATTGAGTGTAGACTCCCAATCCGAAAGTCATTTCTTACAATAATATAACCCGTTACGAATGAAAAATCACTTTACAATCATCTATGATTTGTAGGTCAGCTTTTTTGCAAATGGGCAAAATAATGGCTTATTTGCATCTTTAACATATTTCAAAGCTTGCATCTCCATTTTTAAAACACGTGTGGAACAAATCTCTTTCTTGTAAAATTCCAAGCTATTAGGGTTGAACTAGTGGAATTTCCCAAACTTGGATAAGGAAAGTTTTGTGTTAATTTTTGGTGTGTGAATAAATTTTCTTTACTTACATTTCTTATTGTTTTAAATTTTTTCCATACATAAACTCAAAAACATTCTTTTTGCCGTGATCTATTTCCCTTTTTTTGTTTACGGGATGAAGGGAGAGAGAAAACTCAAATTTTTGATTTAAGAAAAAAGTGTACATCTAAAATGGAGACGCACAGTGAACAAATGTAGAGAGAGATAATTCCAATGAGTGTCTGTAATTTTTAGGGAAATTATGCTCTTTTTAGTTTTTATATCTCAGGTTTTGCAATCGTCGGGAAAAAGGGGGAGGCGGGGTGTTTTCAACTGAGTGTTGGCTCCCAATCCCTAAGTCATTTCTTACAAAAATATAGCTTGTTACGGATAATAAATCACTTTACAATCATCTATGATTGTTAGGTATGCTTTTTGTGAACAGGCAAAATAATGGCTAGTTTGATTCTAGAAAATATCCCACCGCACGTTCTTTGAGAATTTAATGAGCATTTGTTATTCTCTTTAAAAGATTTGGATCCATAGGTCATTTGCATCTTTAACATGTTTCAAGCATGCATATCCATTTTTAAAACACGTGTGGAACAAATCTCTTTCTTGTAAAATTCCAAGCTATTAGGGTTGAACTAGTGGAATTTCCCAAACTTGGATAACAAAAGTTTAGTGTTAATTTTTGGTGTGGGAATAAATTTTCTTTACTTAAATTTGTTATTTTTTTAAATTTTTTCCATACATAAACTCAAAAATTTTCATTTTGCCGTGATCTATTTGCCTTTTTTTTTTTTACGGGATGAAGGGGGAGAGAAAACTCAAAGTTTTGATTTAAGAAAAAAGTGTACATCTAAAATGGAGACGCACAATGCACAAATGTAGAGAGAGATAATTCGAATGAGTGTCTATATCTCAGGTTTTGTAATCGTCGGGAAAAGGGGGAGGAGGCTGGGTGTTTTTAACTGAGTGTTGACTCCCAATCCGTAAGTCATTTCTTACAAAAATATAGCCCGTCATGGATCATAAATCACATTATAGTAGTCTATGATTGCTAGGTAAGCTTTTTGTGAACGGGCAAAATAATGGCTAGTTTGATTCTAGTAAATATCCCACCGCACGTTCATTGAGAATTTAATGATCGTTTGTTATTCAATTTAAAATCTTTGGATCCATAGGTCATTTGTACCCTTAACATGTTTCAAGCATGCATTTCCATTTTTAAAACACGTCTAGAAGAATTCTCTTTCTTCTAAAATTTCAAGCTATTGGGGTTGAACTAGTGGAATTTCCCAAACTTGGATAACAAAAATTTTGTGTTCAATTGTGGTGTATGAATAAATTTTTATGACTTATATTTGTTAATGTTTTAATTTTTTCGCATATTTAAACTCTAAAATTTACATTTTGTTGTGATCTATTTACCTTTTTTTGTTTACGGCTTAAAGGAAGAACGAAAACTCAAAGTTTAGATTTAATAAAAAAGTGTACATCTAAACTGGAGATGCACAATGCACAAATGGAGAGAGATATAAATCCAAAGAGTGTCTGTGATTTTTCAGGATTGTGAGCTCTTTTCAGATTTTAGTTCTCAGGTTTTGCAATCGTTGGGAAAAGGGGGAGGCAGGGGATTTTTCATTGAGTGTTGACTCCCAATCCGTAAGTCATTTCTTACAATAATATAGCCTGTTACAAATGAAAAATCACTTTACAATCATCTATGATTGCTAGGTTAGCTTTTTTCAAACGGGCAAAATAATGGCTTGTTTGACTCGGGTAAATATCCGCACGTTCACTAGAGAATTTAATGAGCGTATGTTATTCTCTTTAAATGCTTTGGATCCATAGGTCATTTGCATATTTAACATGTTTCAAGCTTGCATATCCATTTTTAAAACACGTGTGGAACAAATCTCTTTCTTGTAAAATTCAGAGCTATTAGGGTTGAACTAGTGAAATTTCCCAAACTTGGGTAACAAAAGTTTTGTGTTAATTTTTGGTGTGTGAATAAATTTTCTTTACCTATATTTGTTATTGTTTTAAATTTTTTCCATACATAAACTCAAAAATTTTCATTTTGTTATGATCTATTTGCCTTTTTTTGTTTACGAGATGAAGGGAGAGAGAAACCTCAAAGTTTTGATTTAAGAAAAACGTGTACATCTAAAATGGGTACGCACAGTGCACAAATGTAGAGAGAGATAATTCCAAAGAGTGTCTGTAATTTTTAGGGAATTTAAGCTCTTTTTAGTTTTTATATCTCAGGTTTCTGAATCGTCGGGAAAAGGGGAAGGCGGGGTATTTTTAACTGAGTGTTGACTCCCAATCCGTAAGTCATTTCTTACAAATATATAGCCCGTTACGGATGATAAATCACTTTACAATCATCTATGATTGTTAGGTAAGCTTTTTGTGAACGGGCAAAATAATGGCTAATTTGATTCTGGTAAATATCCCACCGTACGTTCATTGAGAATTTATTGAGCGTTTGTTATCCTCTTTAAAAGCTTTGGATCCATAGGTTATTTGCATCTTTAACATGTTTCAAGCATGCATATCCATTTTTAAAACACGTGTAGAAAAAATCTCTTTCTTGTAAAATTCCATGCAATTAGGGTTGAACTAGTGGAATTTCTCAAACATGGAAAACAAAACTTTTGTGTTTATTTGTGGTGTGTGAATAAATTTTCTATACTTACATTTGTTATTGTTTTAATTTTTTTTCACACTTAAACTATAAAATTTTCATTTTGTTGTGATCTATTTGCCTGTTTTGGTTTACGGGATGAAGGGAGAGCGAAAACTCAAAGTTTTGATTTAAGAAAAAAGTGTACATCTAAAATGGAGATGCAAAATGCACAAATGTAGGGAGAGATAATTCCAAAGAGTGTTTGTAATTTTTAGGGATTGGAAGATCTTTTTAGTTTTTGTATCTCAGGTTTTGCAATCGTCGAGAAAACGGGGAGGCGTGGTATTTTTAACTGAGTGTTGACTCCAAATCCGTATGTCATTTCATACAAAAATATAGCCCCTTACTGATGATAAATCACGTTACAATCATCTATGATTCTTAGGTTTTAGAAAACGGGCAAAATAATGGCTTGTTTGACTCGGGTAAATATCCCGCCGCACGTTCATTGAGAATTTAATGAGCGTTTGTTATTCTCTTTAAAAGCTTTGGATCCATAGGTCATTTGCAACTTTAACATGTTTCAAGCATGCATATCCATTTTTAAAAAACGTGTAGAAGAAATCTCTTTCTTGTAAAATTTCATGCAATTAGGGTTGAACTAGTGGAATTTCTCAAACTTGGAAAACAAAACTTTTGTGTTCATCGGTGGTGTGTGAATAAATTTTCTATACTTACATTTTTTATTGTTTTATTTTTTTTCACACATAAACTCTAAAATTTTCATTTTGTTGTGATCTATTTGCCTTTTTTGGTTTACGGGATGAAGGGAGAGCGAAAACTCAAAGTTTTGATTTAAGAAAAAAGTGTACATATAAAATGGAGATGCACAATGCACAAATGTAAGGAGAGAAAATTCCAAAGAGTGTTTGTAATTTTTAGGGATTGTAAGATCTTTTTAGTTTTTGTATCTCAGGTTTTGCAATCGTCGCGAAAACGGGGAGGCGTGGTATTTTTAACTCACTGTTGACTCCCAATCCGTATGTCATTTCTTACAAAAATATAGCCCGTTACTCATGATAAATCACATTACAATCATCTATGATTGTTAGGTCAGCTTTTTGAAAACGGGCAAAATATTGGCTTGTTTGACTCGGGTAAATATCCCACCGCACGTTCACTTCAGAATTTAATGTGTGTTTGTTATTCTCATTAAAAGCTTTGGATCCATAGGTCATTTGCATCTTTAACATGTTTCTAGCATGCATATCCAATTTTAAAACACGTCTAGAAGAATTCTTTTTCTTGTAAAATTTCATGCTATTAGGGTTGAACTAGTGGAATTTCCCAAACTTGGATAACAAAAATTTTGTGTTCAATTGTGGTGTGTGAATAAATTTTCATTACTTACATTTGTTAATGTTTTAATTTTTTTCCATACATAAACTCTGAAATTTACATTTTGTTGTGATCTATTTACCTTTTTTTGTTTACGGCATGAAGGGAGAACGAAAGCTCAAAGTTTTGATTTAATAAAAAAGTGTACATCTAAAATGGAGATGCACAATGCACAAATGTAGAGAGATATAATTCCAAAGAGTGTCTGTGATTTTTCAGGAGTGTGAGCTCTTTTTAGTTTTTAGTTCTCAGGTTTTGCAATCGTCGGGAAAAGGGGGAGGCGGGGGATTTTTAATTGAGTGTTGGCTCCATATCCGTAAGTCATTTCTTACAATAATATAGCCCATTACGAATGAAAAATCACCTTACATTCATCTATGATTGTAAGGTCAGCTTTTTGCAAACGGGTAAAATAACGGCGTGTTTGACTAAGGTAAATATCCCACCGCACGTTCACTAGAGAATTTAATGAGCGTATGTTATTCTCTTTAAAAGCTTTGGATCCATAGGTCATTTGCATCTTTAACATGTTTCGAGCTTGCATATCCATTTTTAAAACACGTGTGGAACAAATCTCTTTCTTGTAAAATTCCAAGCTATTAGGGTTGAACTAGTGGAATTTCCCAAACTTGGATAAGAAAAGTTTTGTGTTAATTTTTGGTGTGTGAATAAATTTTCTTTACATTCATTTGTTATTGTTTTAAATTTTTTCCTTTCATAACCTCAAAAATTTTCATTTTGCTGTGATCTGTTTGCCCTTTTTTGTTTACGGGATTAAGGGAGAGAGAGAACTCAAAGTTTTGATTTAAGAAAAAAGTGTAGATCTAAAATCAAGACGCACAGTGCAGAAATGTAGAGAGAGATAATTCCAATGAGTGTCTGTAATTTTTTGGGAATTTAAGCTCTTTTTGGTTTTTATATCTCAGGTTTTGCAATCGTCGGGAAATGGGGGAGGTGGGGTGTTTTTAACTGAGTGTTGACTCCCAATCTGTAAGTTATTTCTTACAAAAATATAGCCCGTTACGGATGATAAATCACTTTACATTCATCGATGATTGTAAGGTAAGCTTTTTGGGAACGGGCAAAATAAAGGCTAGTTTGATTCTAGTAATTATCCCACCGTACGTTCATTGAGAATTTAATGAGCGTTTGTTATTCTCTTTAAAAGCTTTGGATCCATAGGTCATTTGCATCTTTAACTTGTTTCAAGCATGCATATCCATTTTTAAAACACGTGTAGAAGAAATCTCTTTCTTGTAAAATTCCATGCAATTGGGGTTGAACTAGTGGAATTTCTCAAACTTGGAAAACAAAACTTTTGTGTTCATTTGTGGTGTGTGAATAAATTTTCTATACTTACATTTGTTATTGTTTTAATTTTTTTTTCACACATAAACTCTATAATTTTCATTTTGTTGTGATCTATTTGCTTTTTTTGGTTTACGGGATGAAGGGAGAGCGAAAACTCAAAGTTTTGATTTAAGAAAAAAGTGTACATCTAAAATGGAGATGCACAATGCACAAATGGAGGGAGAGATAATTCCAAAGAGTGTTTGCAATTTTTAGGGATTGTAAGATCTTTTTAGTTTTTGTATCTCAGGTTTTGCAATCGTCGGGAAACGGGGAGGCGTGCTATTTTTAACTGACTGTTGACTCCCAATCCGTATGTCATTTCGAACAAAAATATAGCCCGTTACTCATGATAAATCACATTACAATCATCAATGATTGTTAGGTCAGCTTTTTGAAAACGGGCAAAATAATGGCTTGTTTGACTCGAGTGAATATCCCGCCGCACGTTCACTTCAGAATTTAATGAGTGTTTGTTATTCTCATTAAAAGCTTTGGATCCATAGGTCATTTGCTTCTTTAACCTTTTTCAAGCATGCATATCCATTTTTAAAACACGTGTAGAAGAATTCTCTTTCTTGTAAAATTTCAAGCTATTAGGGTTGAACTAGTGGAATTTCCCAAACTTGGATAACCAAAATTTTGTGTTCAATTGTGGTGTGTGAATCAATTTTCATTACTTACATTTGTTAATGTTTTAATTTTTTTTCCATACATAAAGTCCAAATTAAATTTTGTTGTGATCAATTTACCTTTTTTTGTTTACGGCATGAAGGGAGAACGAAAACTCAAAGTTTTGATTTAATAAAAAACTGTACATCTAAAATGGAGATGTACAATGCACAAATGTAGAGAGATATAATTCCAAAGAGTGTCTGTGATTTTTCAGGATTGTGAGCTCTTTTCAGTTTTTAGTTCTCATGTTTTGCAATCGTCGGGAAAAGGGGGAGGCGGGGGATTTTTAATTGAGTGTTGGCTCCCAATCCGTAAGTCGTTTCTTACAATAATATAGCCCGTTACAAATGAAAAACACTTTACAATCATCTATGATTGTTAGGTCAGCTTTTTGCAAACGGGGAAAATAACGGCTTGTTTGACTCAGGTAAATATCCCACCGCACGTTCACTAGAAAATTTAAAGAGCGTATGTTATTCTCTTTAAAAGCTATGGATCCATAGGTCATTTGCACCTTTAACATGTTTCAAGCTTGCATATCCATTTTTAAAGCACGTGTGGAACAAATCTCTTTCTTGTTAAATTCCAAGCTATTAGGGTTGAACTAGTGGAATTTCCGAAACTTGGATAACAAAAGTTTTGTGTTAATTTTTGGTGTGTGAATAAATTTTCTTTACATACATTTGTTATTTTTTTAAATTTTTTCCATTCATAACCTCAAAAATTTTCATTTTGCTGTGATATTTTTTCCTTTTTTTGTTTGCGGGATGAAGGGAGAGAGAAAACTCAAAGTTTTGATTTAAGAAAAAAGTGTAGATCTAAAATCGAGACGCACAGTGCACAAATGTAGAGAGAGATAATTCCAATGAGTGTCTGTAATTTTTGGGGAATTTAAGCTCTTTTTAGTTTTTATATCTAAGGTTTTTCAATCGTCAGGAAAAGGGGGAGGCGTGGTGTTTTTAACTGAGTGTTGACTCCCAATCTGTAAGTCATTTATTACAAAAATATAGCCCGTTACGAATGATAAATCACTTTACAATCATCTATGATTGTTAGGTATGCTTTTTGTGAACGGGCAAAATAATGGCTAGTTTGATTCTGGTAAATATCCCACCACACGTTCATTGAGAATTTAATGAGCGTTTGTTATTCTCTTTAAAAGCTTTGGATCCATTGGTCATTTGCATCTTTAACATGTTTCTAGCATGCATATCCATTTTTAAAACACGTGTAGAAGAAATATCGTTCTTGTAAAATTCCATGCAATAGGGGTTGAACTAGGGGAATTTTTCAAACTTGGAATACAAAACTTTTGTGTTCATTTGTGGTGTGTGAATAAATTTTCTATACTTACATTTGTTATTGTTTTAATTTTTTTCACATATAAACTCTAAAATTTTCATTTTGTTGTGATCTATTAGCCTTTTTTTGTTTACGGGATGAAGGGAGAGCGAAAACTCAAAGTTTTGATTTAAGAAAAAAATGTACATCTAAAATGGAGATGCACAATGCACAAATGTTGGGAGAGATAATTCCAAAGAGTTTTTGTAATTTTTAGGGATTGTAAGATCTTTTTAGTTTTTGTATCTCAGGTTTTGCAATCGTCGGGAAAACAGGGAAGCGTAGTATTTTTAACTGACAGTTGACTCCCAATCCGTATGTCATTTCTTACAAAAATATTGCCCGTTACACATGATAAATCACATTACAATCATCTATGATTGTTAGGTCAGCTTTTTGAAAACAGGCAAAATAATGGCTTGTTTGACTCGGGTAAATATCCCGACGCACGTTCACTTCAGAATTTATTGAGTGTTTGTTATTCTCATTAAAAGCTTTGGATCCATAGGTCATTTGCATCTTTAACATGTTTCAAGCATGCATATCCATTTTTAAAACACGTCTAGAAGAATTCTCTTTCATGTAAAATTTCAAGCTATTAGGGTTGAACTAGTGGAATTTCCCAAACTTGGATAACAAAAATTTTGTGTTCAATTGTGGTGTGTGAATAAATTTTCTTTACTTACATTTGTTAATGTTTTAATTTTTTTTCCATACATAAACTCTAAAATTTACATTTTGTTGTGATCTATTTACCTTTTTTTGTTTACGGCATGAAGGGAGAACGAAAACTCAAAGTTTTGATTTAATAAAAAAGTGTACATCTAAAATGGAGATGCACAATGCACAAATGTAGAGAGATATAATTCTAAAGAGTCTCTATGATTTTTCAGGATTGTGAGCTCTTTTTAGTTTTTAGTTCTCAGGTTTTGCAATCGTCGGGAAAAGGGTGACACCCAATCCGTAAGTCATTTCTTACAATAATATAGCCCGTTACGAATGAAAAATCACTTTACAATCATGTTTGATAGTTAGGTCAGTTTTTTTGCAAACGGACAAAATAATGGCTTGTTTGTCTCGGGTAAGTATCCCACCGCACGTTTATTTAGAATTTAATCAACGTTTGTTATTCTCTTTAAAAGCTTTGGATCCATAGGTCATTTGCATATTTAACATGTTTGAAGCATGCATATCCATTTTTAAAACACATGTAGAAGAAATCTCTTTCTTGTAAATTTCCATGCAATTAGGGTTGAACTAGTGGAATTTCTCAAACTAGGAAAACAAAACTTTTGTGATCATTTGTGGTGTGTGAATAAATTTTCTATACTTATATTTTTTATTGTTTTATTTTTTTTCATAGATACACTCAAAAATTTTCATTTAGTTGTGATCTATTTGCCTTTTTTTGGTTTACGGGATGAAGGGAGAGCGAAAACTCAAAGTTTTAATTTAAGAAAAAAGTGTACATCTAAAATGGAGATGCACAATGCAGAAATGAAGGGAGAGATAATTCCATAGAGTGTTTGTAATTTTTAGGGATTGTAAGATCTTTTTAGTTTTTGTATCTCAGGTTTTGTAATCGTCGGGAAAACGGGGCGGCGTGGTATTTTTTAACTGACTGTTGACTCCCAATCCGTATGTCATTTCAAACAAAAATATAGCCCGTTACTCATGATAAATCACTTTACAATCGTCTATGATTGTTAGGTCAGCTTTTTGAAAACGGGCAAAATAATGGCTTGTTTGACTCGGGTAAATATCCCGCCGCACGTTCACTTCAGAATTTAATGAGTGTTTGTTATTCTCATTAATAGCTTTGGATCCATAGGTCATTTGCATCTTCAACATGTTTCAAGCATGCATATCCATTTTTAAAACACGTCTAGAAGAATTCTCTTTGTTGTAAAATTTCAAGCTATTAGGGTTGAACTAGTGGAATTTCCCAAACTTGGATAACAAAATTTTTTTGTTCAATTGTGGTGTGTGAATAAATTTTCATTACTTAACTTTTTTTAATGTTTAAATTTTTTTTCCATACATAAACTCTAAAATTTACATTTTGTCGTGATCTATTTACCTTTTTTTGTTTACGGCATGAAGGGAGAACGAAAACTCAAAGTTTTGATTTAATAAAAAAGTGTAGATCTAAAATGGAGATACACAATGCACAAATATAGAGAGATATAATTCCAAAGAGTGTCGGTGATTTTTCAGGATTGTGAGCTCTTTTCAGTTTTTAGTTCTCAGGTTTTGCAATCATCGGGAAAAGGGGGAGGCGGGGGATTTTTAATTGAGTGTTGACTCCCAATCCGTAAGTCATTTCTTACAATAATATAGCCCGTTACGAATGAAAAATCACTTTGCAGTCATCTATGATTGTTAGGTCAGCTTTTTGCAAACGGGCAAAATAATGGCTTATTTGACTCGGGTATATATCCTACCACACGTTCAGTAGAGAATTTAATGAGCGTATGTTATTCTCTTTAAAAGATTTCGATCCATAGGTCATTTGCATCTTTAACATGTTTCAAGCTTGCATATCCATTTTTAAAACACATGTGGAACAAATCTCTTTCTTGTAAAATTCAAAGCTATTGGGGTTGATCTAGTAGAATTTCCCAAACTTGGGTAACAAAAGTTGTGTTAATTTTTTGCGTGTGAATAAATTTTCTTTGCTTACATTTGTTATTGTTTTAAATTTTTTCCACACAAAAACTCAAAAATTTTCATTTTGCTGTGATCTATTTGCCTTTTTTTGTTTACGGGATGAAGGGAGAGAGAAAACTCAAAGTTTTGATTTTAAAAAAAAGTGTACATCTAAAATGGAGACGCACAGTGCACAAATGTAGAGAGAGATAATTCCAATGAGTGTCTGTAATTTTTAGGGAATTTAAGCTCTTTTTAGTTTTTATATCTCAGGTTCTCAATCGTCGGGAAATGGGGGAGGCGGGGTGTTTTTAACTGAGTGTTGACTCCCAATCCGTAAGTCATTTCTTACAAAAATATAGCCCATTGCGGATGATAAATCACTTTACAATCATCTATGATTGTTAGGTAAGCTTTTTGTGAATGAGCAAAATAATGGCTAGTTTGATTCTGGTAAATATCCCACCGCACGTTCATTGAGAATTTAATGAGCGTTTGTTATTCTCTTTAAAAGCTTCGGATCCATAGGTCCTTTTCATCTTTAACATGTTTCAAGCATGCATACCCATTTTTAAAACACGTGTAGACGAAATCTTTTTCTTGTAAAATTCCATGCAATTAGGGTTGAACTAGTGGAATTTCTCAAACTGGGAAAATAACACTTTTGTGTTCATTTGTGGTGTGTGAATAAATTTTCTATACTTACATTTGTTATTGTTTTAATTTTAATTCACACATAAACTCTAAAATTTTCATTTTGTTGTGATCTATTTCCCTTTTTATGTTTACGGGATGAAGGGAGAGCGAAAACTCAAAGTTTTGATTTAAGAAAAAAGTGAACATCTAAAATGGAGATGCACAATGCAGAAATGAAGGGAGAGATAATTCCATAGAGTGTTTGTAATTTTTAGGGATTGTAAGATCTTTTTAGTTTTTGTATCTCAGGTTTTGCAATCGTCGGGAAAACGGGGAGGCGTGGTATTTTTAATTGACAGTTGACTCCCAATCTGTATGTCATTTCTTACAAAAATATAGCCCGTTACTCATGATAAACCACATTACAATCATCTACAATTGTTAAGTCAGCTTTTTGAAAACGGGCAAAATAATGGCTTGTTTGACTCAGGTAAATATCCCGCCGCACGTTCACTTCAGAATTTAATGAGTGTTTGTTATTCTCATTAAAAGATTTGGATCCATAGGTCATTTGCATCTTTAACATGTTCCAAGCATGCATATCCATTTTTAAAACACGTCTAGAAGAATTCTCTTTCTAGTAAAATTTCAAGCTATTAGGGTTGAACTACTGGAATTTCCCAAACTTGGATAACAAAAATTTTGTGTTCAATTGTAGTGTGTGAATAAATTTTCATTACTTACATTTGCTAATGTTTTAATTTTTTTTCCATACATAAACTCTAAAATTTATATTTTTTTGTCATCTATTTACCTTTTTTTGTTTACGGCATGAAGGGAGAACGAAAACTCAAAGTTTTGATTTAATAAAAAAGTGTACATCTAAAATGGAGATGCACAACGCACAAATGTAGAGAGATATAATTCTAAAGAGTATCTGTGATTTTTCAGGATTGTGAGCTCTTTTCAGTTTTTAGTTCTCAGGTTTTGCAATCGTCGGGAAAAGGGGGAGGCCGGGGATTTTTAATTGAGTGTTGACTCCCAATCCGTAAGTCATTTCTTACAAATAAAATAGCCCGTTATGAATGAAAAATCACTTTACAATCATCTATGATTGTTAGGTCAGCTTTTAGCAAACGGGCAAAATAATGGCTTGTTTGACTCGAGCAAATATCCCACCGCATGTTCACTAGAGAATTTAATGAGCGTATGTTATTCTCTTTAAAAGCTTTGGATCCATAGGTCATTTGCATCTTTAACATCTTTCAAGCTTGCATATCCATTTTTAAAACATGTGTGGAACAAATCTCTTTCTTGTAAAATTCCAAGCTATTAGGGTTGAACTAGTGGAATTTCCCAAACTTGGATAACAAAAGTTTTGTGTTAATTTTTGGTGTGTGAATAAATTTTCTTTACTTATATTTGTTATTGTTTTAAATTTTTTCCATACATAAACTCAAAAATTTTCATTTTGCTGTGATCTATTTGCCTTTTTTTGTTTACAGGATGAAGGGAGAGGGAAAACTCAAAGTTTTTATTTAAGAAAAAAGAGTATATCTAAAATGGAGGCGTACAGTGCATAAATGTAGAGAGAGATAATTCCAAAGAGTCTCTGTAATTTTTAGGGAATTTAAGCTCTTTTTAGTTTATATATCTCAGGTTTCTCAATCGTCGGGAAAAGGGGGAGGCGGGGTGCTTTTAACTGAGTGTTGACTCCGAATCCGTAAGTCATTTCTTACAAAAATATAGCCCGTTACGGATGATAAATCACTTTACAATCATCTATGATTGTTAGGTAAGCTTTTTGTGAACGGGCAAAATAATGGCTAGTTGGATTCAGGTAAATATCCCACCGCACGTTCATTGAGAATTTAATGAGCGTTTGTTATTCTCTTTAAAAGCTTTGGATCCATAGGTCATTTGCATCTTTGACATGTTTCAAGCATGCATATCCATTTTTAAAACACGTGTAGAAGAAATCTCTTTCTTGTAAAATTCCATGCAATTAGGGTTGAACTAGAGGAATTTCTCAAACTTGGAAAACAAAACTTTTGTGTTCATTTGTGGTGTGTGATTAAATTTTCTATACATACATTTGTTATTGTTTGAATTTTTTTTCACACATAAACTCTAAAATTTTCATTTTGTTGTGATCTTTCTGCCTTTTTTGGATTACGGGATGAAGGCAGAGCAAAAACTCAAAGTTTTGATTTAAGAAAAAGTGTACATCTAAAATGCAAATGCACAATGCACAAATGTAGGGAGAGATAATTACAAAGAGTGTTTGTAATTTTTAGGGATTGTAAGATCTTTTTAGTTTTTGTATCTCAGGTTTTGCAATCGTCGGAAAAAAGCGGAGGCGTGGTATTTTTAACAGACTGTTGACTCCCAATCCGTATGTCATTTCTTCCAATAATATAGCCCGTTACAAATGAAAAATCACTTTAGAATCATCTATGATTGTGAGGTCAGCTTTTTGGAAAAGGGCAAAATAATGGCTTGTTTTACTCGGGTAAATATCCCACCGCACGTTCACTAGAGAATTTAATGAGCGTATGTTATTCTCTTCAAAAGCTTTGGATCCATAGGTCATTTGCATCTTTAACATGTTTCAAGGTTGCATATCCATTTTTAAAACACGTGTGGAACAAATCTCTTTCTTGTAAAATTCCAAGCTATTAGGTTTGAACTAGTGGAATTTCCCAAACTTGGATAGCAAAAGTTTTGTGTTAATTTTTGGTGTGTGAATAAATTTTCTTTACTTACATTTGTTATTGTTTGAAATTTTTTCCATACATAAACTCAAAAAATTTCATTTTGCTGTTATCTATTTGCCTTTTTTTGTTTACGGGATGAAGGGAGAGAGAAAACTCAAAGTTTTGATTTAAGAAAAAAGTGTACATCTAAAATGGTGAAGCACAGTGCACAAATGTAGAGAGAGATAATTCCAATGAGTGTCTGTAATTTTTAGGGAATTTTAGCTCTTTTTAGTTTTTATATCTCAGGTTTTGCAATCGTCGGGAAAAGGGGGAGGCGTGGTGTTTTTAACTGAGTGTTGACTCCCAATCCGTAAGTCATTTCTTACAAAAATATAGCCCGTTACAGATGATAAATCACTTGACAATCATCTATGATTGTTAGGTAAGCTTTTTGTGCACGGGCAAAATAATTGCTAGTTTGATTCTGGTAAATATCCCACCGCACGTTCATTGAGCATTTAATGAGCGTTTGTTATTCTCTTTAATAGCTTCGAATCCATGGGTCATTTGCATCTTTAACATGTTTCAAGCATGCATATCCATTTTTAAAACACGTGTCGAAGAAATCTCTTTCTTGTAAAATTCCATGCAATTAGGGTTGAACTAGTGGAATTTCTCAAACTTGGAAAACAAAACTTTTGTGTTCATTTGTGGTGTGTGAATAAATTTTCTATACTTACATTTGTTATTGTTTTAATTTTTTTTCACACATAAACTCTAAAATTTTCATTTTGTTGTGATCTATTTGCCTTTTTCGTTTACAGGATGAAGGCAGAGCGAAAACTCAAAGTTTTGATTTAAGAAAAAAGTGTAGATCTAAAATGGAGATGCACAATGCACAAATGTAGGGAGAGATAATTCCAAAGAGTGTTTGTAATTTTTAGGGATTGTAGGATCTTTTTAGTTTTTGTATCTCAGGTTTTGCAATCGTCGGGAAAACGGGGAGGCGTGGTATTTTTAACTGACTGTTGACTCCCAATCCGTATGTCAAGTCTTACAAAAATATAGCCCGTTACTCATGATAAATCACTTTACAATCATCTATGATTGTTAGGTCAGCTTTTTGAAAACGGGAAAAATAATGGCTTGTTTGACTCGGGTAAATATCCCGCTGCATGTTCACTTCATCATTTAATGAGTGTTTGTTATTCTCATTAAAAGCTTTGGATCCATAGGTCATTTGCATCTTTAACATGTTTCAAGCATGCATATCCATTTTTAAAACACTTTCTTCTAAAACTTCCAGCTATTAGGGTTGAACTACTGGAATTTCCCAAACTTGGATAACAAAAATTTTGTGTTCAATTGTGGTGTGTGAATAAATTTTCATTAATTACATTTGTTAATGTTTTAATTTTTTTCCATACATAAACTCTAAAACTTACATTTTTTTGTGATCTATTTACTTTTTTTTGTTTACGGCATGAAGGGAGAACGAAAACTCAAAGTTTTGATTTAATCAAAAAGTGTAAATCTAAAATGGAGATGCACAATGCACAAATGTGGAGAGATATAATTCCAAAGAGGGTCTGTAATTTTTCAGGATTGTGAGCTCTTTTCAGTTTTTATTTCTCAGGTTTTGCAATCGTCGAGAAAAGGGGGAGGCGGGGGATTTTTAATTGAGTGTTGACTCCCAATCCGTAAGTCATTTCTTACAATAATATAGCCCGTTACGAATGAAAAATCACTTTACAATCATCTATGATTGTTAAGTCAGCTTTTTGCAAATGGGCAAAATAATGGCTTGTTTGAATCGGGTAAATATCCCACCGTACGTTCAGTAGAATATTTAATGAGCGTATGTTATTCTCTTTAAAATCTTTTGGATCCATAGGTCATTTGCATCTTTAACATGTTTCAAGCTTGCCTATCCATTTTTAAAACACGTGAGAAAAAAATCTCTTTCTTGTAAAATTTCAATCTATTAGGGTTGAACTAGTGGAATTTCCCAAACTTGGATAACCAAAATTTTGTGTTCAATTGTGGTGTGTGAATCAATTTTCATTACTTACATTTGTTAATGTTTTAATTTTTTTTCCATACATAAAGTCCAAATTAAATTTTGTTGTGATCAATTTACCTTTTTTTGTTTACGGCATGAAGGGAGAACGAAAACTCAAAGTTTTGATTTAATAAAAAACTGTACATCTAAAATGGAGATGTACAATGCACAAATGTAGAGAGATATAATTCCAAAGAGTGTCTGTGATTTTTCAGGATTGTGAGCTCTTTTCAGTTTTTAGTTCTCATGTTTTGCAATCGTCGGGAAAAGGGGGAGGCGGGGGATTTTTAATTGAGTGTTGGCTCCCAATCCGTAAGTCGTTTCTTACAATAATATAGCCCGTTACAAATGAAAAACACTTTACAATCATCTATGATTGTTAGGTCAGCTTTTTGCAAACGGGGAAAATAACGGCTTGTTTGACTCAGGTAAATATCCCACCGCACGTTCACTAGAAAATTTAAAGAGCGTATGTTATTCTCTTTAAAAGCTATGGATCCATAGGTCATTTGCACCTTTAACATGTTTCAAGCTTGCATATCCATTTTTAAAGCACGTGTGGAACAAATCTCTTTCTTGTTAAATTCCAAGCTATTAGGGTTGAACTAGTGGAATTTCCGAAACTTGGATAACAAAAGTTTTGTGTTAATTTTTGGTGTGTGAATAAATTTTCTTTACATACATTTGTTATTTTTTAAAATTTTTTCCATTCATAACCTCAAAAATTTTCATTTTGCTGTGATATTTTTTCCTTTTTTTGTTTGCGGGATGAAGGGAGAGAGAAAACTCAAAGTTTTGATTTAAGAAAAAAGTGTAGATCTAAAATCGAGACGCACAGTGCACAAATGTAGAGAGAGATAATTCCAATGAGTGTCTGTAATTTTTGGGGAATTTAAGCTCTTTTTAGTTTTTATATCTAAGGTTTTTCAATCGTCAGGAAAAGGGGGAGGCGTGGTGTTTTTAACTGAGTGTTGACTCCCAATCTGTAAGTCATTTATTACAAAAATATAGCCCGTTACGAATGATAAATCACTTTACAATCATCTATGATTGTTAGGTATGCTTTTTGTGAACGGGCAAAATAATGGCTAGTTTGATTCTGGTAAATATCCCACCACACGTTCATTGAGAATTTAATGAGCGTTTGTTATTCTCTTTAAAAGCTTTGGATCCATTGGTCATTTGCATCTTTAACATGTTTCTAGCATGCATATCCATTTTTAAAACACGTGTAGAAGAAATATCGTTCTTGTAAAATTCCATGCAATAGGGGTTGAACTAGGGGAATTTTTCAAACTTGGAATACAAAACTTTTGTGTTCATTTGTGGTGTGTGAATAAATTTTCTATACTTACATTTGTTATTGTTTTAATTTTTTTCACATATAAACTCTAAAATTTTCATTTTGTTGTGATCTATTAGCCTTTTTTTGTTTACGGGATGAAGGGAGAGCGAAAACTCAAAGTTTTGATTTAAGAAAAAAATGTACATCTAAAATGGAGATGCACAATGCACAAATGTTGGGAGAGATAATTCCAAAGAGTTTTTGTAATTTTTAGGGATTGTAAGATCTTTTTAGTTTTTGTATCTCAGGTTTTGCAATCGTCGGGAAAACAGGGAAGCGTAGTATTTTTAACTGACAGTTGACTCCCAATCCGTATGTCATTTCTTACAAAAATATTGCCCGTTACACATGATAAATCACATTACAATCATCTATGATTGTTAGGTCAGCTTTTTGAAAACAGGCAAAATAATGGCTTGTTTGACTCGGGTAAATATCCCGACGCACGTTCACTTCAGAATTTATTGAGTGTTTGTTATTCTCATTAAAAGCTTTGGATCCATAGGTCATTTGCATCTTTAACATGTTTCAAGCATGCATATCCATTTTTAAAACACGTCTAGAAGAATTCTCTTTCATGTAAAATTTCAAGCTATTAGGGTTGAACTAGTGGAATTTCCCAAACTTGGATAACAAAAATTTTGTGTTCAATTGTGGTGTGTGAATAAATTTTCTTTACTTACATTTGTTAATGTTTTAATTTTTTTTCCATACATAAACTCTAAAATTTACATTTTGTTGTGATCTATTTACCTTTTTTTGTTTACGGCATGAAGGGAGAACGAAAACTCAAAGTTTTGATTTAATAAAAAAGTGTACATCTAAAATGGAGATGCACAATGCACAAATGTAGAGAGATATAATTCTAAAGAGTCTCTATGATTTTTCAGGATTGTGAGCTCTTTTTAGTTTTTAGTTCTCAGGTTTTGCAATCGTCGGGAAAAGGGTGACACCCAATCCGTAAGTCATTTCTTACAATAATATAGCCCGTTACGAATGAAAAATCACTTTACAATCATGTTTGATAGTTAGGTCAGTTTTTTTGCAAACGGACAAAATAATGGCTTGTTTGTCTCGGGTAAGTATCCCACCGCACGTTTATTTAGAATTTAATCAACGTTTGTTATTCTCTTTAAAAGCTTTGGATCCATAGGTCATTTGCATATTTAACATGTTTGAAGCATGCATATCCATTTTTAAAACACATGTAGAAGAAATCTCTTTCTTGTAAATTTCCATGCAATTAGGGTTGAACTAGTGGAATTTCTCAAACTAGGAAAACAAAACTTTTGTGATCATTTGTGGTGTGTGAATAAATTTTCTATACTTATATTTTTTATTGTTTTATTTTTTTTCATAGATACACTCAAAAATTTTCATTTAGTTGTGATCTATTTGCCTTTTTTTGGTTTACGGGATGAAGGGAGAGCGAAAACTCAAAGTTTTAATTTAAGAAAAAAGTGTACATCTAAAATGGAGATGCACAATGCAGAAATGAAGGGAGAGATAATTCCATAGAGTGTTTGTAATTTTTAGGGATTGTAAGATCTTTTTAGTTTTTGTATCTCAGGTTTTGTAATCGTCGGGAAAACGGGGCGGCGTGGTATTTTTTAACTGACTGTTGACTCCCAATCCGTATGTCATTTCAAACAAAAATATAGCCCGTTACTCATGATAAATCACTTTACAATCGTCTATGATTGTTAGGTCAGCTTTTTGAAAACGGGCAAAATAATGGCTTGTTTGACTCGGGTAAATATCCCGCCGCACGTTCACTTCAGAATTTAATGAGTGTTTGTTATTCTCATTAATAGCTTTGGATCCATAGGTCATTTGCATCTTCAACATGTTTCAAGCATGCATATCCATTTTTAAAACACGTCTAGAAGAATTCTCTTTGTTGTAAAATTTCAAGCTATTAGGGTTGAACTAGTGGAATTTCCCAAACTTGGATAACAAAATTTTTTTGTTCAATTGTGGTGTGTGAATAAATTTTCATTACTTAACTTTTTTTAATGTTTAAATTTTTTTTCCATACATAAACTCTAAAATTTACATTTTGTCGTGATCTATTTACCTTTTTTTGTTTACGGCATGAAGGGAGAACGAAAACTCAAAGTTTTGATTTAATAAAAAAGTGTAGATCTAAAATGGAGATACACAATGCACAAATATAGAGAGATATAATTCCAAAGAGTGTCGGTGATTTTTCAGGATTGTGAGCTCTTTTCAGTTTTTAGTTCTCAGGTTTTGCAATCATCGGGAAAAGGGGGAGGCGGGGGATTTTTAATTGAGTGTTGACTCCCAATCCGTAAGTCATTTCTTACAATAATATAGCCCGTTACGAATGAAAAATCACTTTGCAGTCATCTATGATTGTTAGGTCAGCTTTTTGCAAACGGGCAAAATAATGGCTTATTTGACTCGGGTATATATCCTACCACACGTTCAGTAGAGAATTTAATGAGCGTATGTTATTCTCTTTAAAAGATTTCGATCCATAGGTCATTTGCATCTTTAACATGTTTCAAGCTTGCATATCCATTTTTAAAACACATGTGGAACAAATCTCTTTCTTGTAAAATTCAAAGCTATTGGGGTTGATCTAGTAGAATTTCCCAAACTTGGGTAACAAAAGTTGTGTTAATTTTTTGCGTGTGAATAAATTTTCTTTGCTTACATTTGTTATTGTTTTAAATTTTTTCCACACAAAAACTCAAAAATTTTCATTTTGCTGTGATCTATTTGCCTTTTTTTGTTTACGGGATGAAGGGAGAGAGAAAACTCAAAGTTTTGATTTTAAAAAAAAGTGTACATCTAAAATGGAGACGCACAGTGCACAAATGTAGAGAGAGATAATTCCAATGAGTGTCTGTAATTTTTAGGGAATTTAAGCTCTTTTTAGTTTTTATATCTCAGGTTCTCAATCGTCGGGAAATGGGGGAGGCGGGGTGTTTTTAACTGAGTGTTGACTCCCAATCCGTAAGTCATTTCTTACAAAAATATAGCCCATTGCGGATGATAAATCACTTTACAATCATCTATGATTGTTAGGTAAGCTTTTTGTGAATGAGCAAAATAATGGCTAGTTTGATTCTGGTAAATATCCCACCGCACGTTCATTGAGAATTTAATGAGCGTTTGTTATTCTCTTTAAAAGCTTCGGATCCATAGGTCCTTTTCATCTTTAACATGTTTCAAGCATGCATACCCATTTTTAAAACACGTGTAGACGAAATCTTTTTCTTGTAAAATTCCATGCAATTAGGGTTGAACTAGTGGAATTTCTCAAACTGGGAAAATAACACTTTTGTGTTCATTTGTGGTGTGTGAATAAATTTTCTATACTTACATTTGTTATTGTTTTAATTTTAATTCACACATAAACTCTAAAATTTTCATTTTGTTGTGATCTATTTCCCTTTTTATGTTTACGGGATGAAGGGAGAGCGAAAACTCAAAGTTTTGATTTAAGAAAAAAGTGAACATCTAAAATGGAGATGCACAATGCAGAAATGAAGGGAGAGATAATTCCATAGAGTGTTTGTAATTTTTAGGGATTGTAAGATCTTTTTAGTTTTTGTATCTCAGGTTTTGCAATCGTCGGGAAAACGGGGAGGCGTGGTATTTTTAATTGACAGTTGACTCCCAATCTGTATGTCATTTCTTACAAAAATATAGCCCGTTACTCATGATAAACCACATTACAATCATCTACAATTGTTAAGTCAGCTTTTTGAAAACGGGCAAAATAATGGCTTGTTTGACTCAGGTAAATATCCCGCCGCACGTTCACTTCAGAATTTAATGAGTGTTTGTTATTCTCATTAAAAGATTTGGATCCATAGGTCATTTGCATCTTTAACATGTTCCAAGCATGCATATCCATTTTTAAAACACGTCTAGAAGAATTCTCTTTCTAGTAAAATTTCAAGCTATTAGGGTTGAACTACTGGAATTTCCCAAACTTGGATAACAAAAATTTTGTGTTCAATTGTAGTGTGTGAATAAATTTTCATTACTTACATTTGCTAATGTTTTAATTTTTTTTCCATACATAAACTCTAAAATTTATATTTTTTTGTCATCTATTTACCTTTTTTTGTTTACGGCATGAAGGGAGAACGAAAACTCAAAGTTTTGATTTAATAAAAAAGTGTACATCTAAAATGGAGATGCACAACGCACAAATGTAGAGAGATATAATTCTAAAGAGTATCTGTGATTTTTCAGGATTGTGAGCTCTTTTCAGTTTTTAGTTCTCAGGTTTTGCAATCGTCGGGAAAAGGGGGAGGCCGGGGATTTTTAATTGAGTGTTGACTCCCAATCCGTAAGTCATTTCTTACAAATAAAATAGCCCGTTATGAATGAAAAATCACTTTACAATCATCTATGATTGTTAGGTCAGCTTTTAGCAAACGGGCAAAATAATGGCTTGTTTGACTCGAGCAAATATCCCACCGCACGTTCACTAGAGAATTTAATGAGCGTATGTTATTCTCTTTAAAAGCTTTGGATCCATAGGTCATTTGCATCTTTAACATCTTTCAAGCTTGCATATCCATTTTTAAAACATGTGTGGAACAAATCTCTTTCTTGTAAAATTCCAAGCTATTAGGGTTGAACTAGTGGAATTTCCCAAACTTGGATAACAAAAGTTTTGTGTTAATTTTTGGTGTGTGAATAAATTTTCTTTACTTATATTTGTTATTTTTTTAAATTTTTTCCATACATAAACTCAAAAATTTTCATTTTGCTGTGATCTATTTGCCTTTTTTTGTTTACAGGATGAAGGGAGAGGGAAAACTCAAAGTTTTTATTTAAGAAAAAAGAGTATATCTAAAATGGAGGCGCACAGTGCATAAATGTAGAGAGAGATAATTCCAAAGAGTCTCTGTAATTTTTAGGGAATTTAAGCTCTTTTTAGTTTATATATCTCAGGTTTCTCAATCGTCGGGAAAAGGGGGAGGCGGGGTGCTTTTAACTGAGTGTTGACTCCGAATCCGTAAGTCATTTCTTACAAAAATATAGCCCGTTACGGATGATAAATCACTTTACAATCATCTATGATTGTTAGGTAAGCTTTTTGTGAACGGGCAAAATAATGGCTAGTTGGATTCAGGTAAATATCCCACCGCACGTTCATTGAGAATTTAATGAGCGTTTGTTATTCTCTTTAAAAGCTTTGGATCCATAGGTCATTTGCATCTTTGACATGTTTCAAGCATGCATATCCATTTTTAAAACACGTGTAGAAGAAATCTCTTTCTTGTAAAATTCCATGCAATTAGGGTTGAACTAGAGGAATTTCTCAAACTTGGAAAACAAAACTTTTGTGTTCATTTGTGGTGTGTGATTAAATTTTCTATACATACATTTGTTATTGTTTGAATTTTTTTTCACACATAAACTCTAAAATTTTCATTTTGTTGTGATCTTTCTGCCTTTTTTGGATTACGGGATGAAGGCAGAGCAAAAACTCAAAGTTTTGATTTAAGAAAAAGTGTACATCTAAAATGCAAATGCACAATGCACAAATGTAGGGAGAGATAATTACAAAGAGTGTTTGTAATTTTTAGGGATTGTAAGATCTTTTTAGTTTTTGTATCTCAGGTTTTGCAATCGTCGGAAAAAAGCGGAGGCGTGGTATTTTTAACAGACTGTTGACTCCCAATCCGTATGTCATTTCTTCCAATAATATAGCCCGTTACAAATGAAAAATCACTTTAGAATCATCTATGATTGTGAGGTCAGCTTTTTGGAAAAGGGCAAAATAATGGCTTGTTTTACTCGGGTAAATATCCCACCGCACGTTCACTAGAGAATTTAATGAGCGTATGTTATTCTCTTCAAAAGCTTTGGATCCATAGGTCATTTGCATCTTTAACATGTTTCAAGGTTGCATATCCATTTTTAAAACACGTGTGGAACAAATCTCTTTCTTGTAAAATTCCAAGCTATTAGGTTTGAACTAGTGGAATTTCCCAAACTTGGATAGCAAAAGTTTTGTGTTAATTTTTGGTGTGTGAATAAATTTTCTTTACTTACATTTGTTATTGTTTGAAATTTTTTCCATACATAAACTCAAAAAATTTCATTTTGCTGTTATCTATTTGCCTTTTTTTGTTTACGGGATGAAGGGAGAGAGAAAACTCAAAGTTTTGATTTAAGAAAAAAGTGTACATCTAAAATGGTGAAGCACAGTGCACAAATGTAGAGAGAGATAATTCCAATGAGTGTCTGTAATTTTTAGGGAATTTTAGCTCTTTTTAGTTTTTATATCTCAGGTTTTGCAATCGTCGGGAAAAGGGGGAGGCGTGGTGTTTTTAACTGAGTGTTGACTCCCAATCCGTAAGTCATTTCTTACAAAAATATAGCCCGTTACAGATGATAAATCACTTGACAATCATCTATGATTGTTAGGTAAGCTTTTTGTGCACGGGCAAAATAATTGCTAGTTTGATTCTGGTAAATATCCCACCGCACGTTCATTGAGCATTTAATGAGCGTTTGTTATTCTCTTTAATAGCTTCGAATCCATGGGTCATTTGCATCTTTAACATGTTTCAAGCATGCATATCCATTTTTAAAACACGTGTCGAAGAAATCTCTTTCTTGTAAAATTCCATGCAATTAGGGTTGAACTAGTGGAATTTCTCAAACTTGGAAAACAAAACTTTTGTGTTCATTTGTGGTGTGTGAATAAATTTTCTATACTTACATTTGTTATTGTTTTAATTTTTTTTCACACATAAACTCTAAAATTTTCATTTTGTTGTGATCTATTTGCCTTTTTCGTTTACAGGATGAAGGCAGAGCGAAAACTCAAAGTTTTGATTTAAGAAAAAAGTGTAGATCTAAAATGGAGATGCACAATGCACAAATGTAGGGAGAGATAATTCCAAAGAGTGTTTGTAATTTTTAGGGATTGTAGGATCTTTTTAGTTTTTGTATCTCAGGTTTTGCAATCGTCGGGAAAACGGGGAGGCGTGGTATTTTTAACTGACTGTTGACTCCCAATCCGTATGTCAAGTCTTACAAAAATATAGCCCGTTACTCATGATAAATCACTTTACAATCATCTATGATTGTTAGGTCAGCTTTTTGAAAACGGGAAAAATAATGGCTTGTTTGACTCGGGTAAATATCCCGCTGCATGTTCACTTCATCATTTAATGAGTGTTTGTTATTCTCATTAAAAGCTTTGGATCCATAGGTCATTTGCATCTTTAACATGTTTCAAGCATGCATATCCATTTTTAAAACACTTTCTTCTAAAACTTCCAGCTATTAGGGTTGAACTACTGGAATTTCCCAAACTTGGATAACAAAAATTTTGTGTTCAATTGTGGTGTGTGAATAAATTTTCATTAATTACATTTGTTAATGTTTTAATTTTTTTCCATACATAAACTCTAAAACTTACATTTTTTTGTGATCTATTTACTTTTTTTTGTTTACGGCATGAAGGGAGAACGAAAACTCAAAGTTTTGATTTAATCAAAAAGTGTAAATCTAAAATGGAGATGCACAATGCACAAATGTGGAGAGATATAATTCCAAAGAGGGTCTGTAATTTTTCAGGATTGTGAGCTCTTTTCAGTTTTTATTTCTCAGGTTTTGCAATCGTCGAGAAAAGGGGGAGGCGGGGGATTTTTAATTGAGTGTTGACTCCCAATCCGTAAGTCATTTCTTACAATAATATAGCCCGTTACGAATGAAAAATCACTTTACAATCATCTATGATTGTTAAGTCAGCTTTTTGCAAATGGGCAAAATAATGGCTTGTTTGAATCGGGTAAATATCCCACCGTACGTTCAGTAGAATATTTAATGAGCGTATGTTATTCTCTTTAAAATCTTTTGGATCCATAGGTCATTTGCATCTTTAACATGTTTCAAGCTTGCCTATCCATTTTTAAAACACGTGAGAAAAAAATCTCTTTCTTGTAAAATTTCAATCTATTAGGGTTGAACTAGTGGAATTTCCCAAACTTGGATAACCAAAATTTTGTGTTCAATTGTGGTGTGTGAATCAATTTTCATTACTTACATTTGTTAATGTTTTAATTTTTTTTCCATACATAAAGTCCAAATTAAATTTTGTTGTGATCAATTTACCTTTTTTTGTTTACGGCATGAAGGGAGAACGAAAACTCAAAGTTTTGATTTAATAAAAAACTGTACATCTAAAATGGAGATGTACAATGCACAAATGTAGAGAGATATAATTCCAAAGAGTGTCTGTGATTTTTCAGGATTGTGAGCTCTTTTCAGTTTTTAGTTCTCATGTTTTGCAATCGTCGGGAAAAGGGGGAGGCGGGGGATTTTTAATTGAGTGTTGGCTCCCAATCCGTAAGTCGTTTCTTACAATAATATAGCCCGTTACAAATGAAAAACACTTTACAATCATCTATGATTGTTAGGTCAGCTTTTTGCAAACGGGGAAAATAACGGCTTGTTTGACTCAGGTAAATATCCCACCGCACGTTCACTAGAAAATTTAAAGAGCGTATGTTATTCTCTTTAAAAGCTATGGATCCATAGGTCATTTGCACCTTTAACATGTTTCAAGCTTGCATATCCATTTTTAAAGCACGTGTGGAACAAATCTCTTTCTTGTTAAATTCCAAGCTATTAGGGTTGAACTAGTGGAATTTCCGAAACTTGGATAACAAAAGTTTTGTGTTAATTTTTGGTGTGTGAATAAATTTTCTTTACATACATTTGTTATTTTTTAAAATTTTTTCCATTCATAACCTCAAAAATTTTCATTTTGCTGTGATATTTTTTCCTTTTTTTGTTTGCGGGATGAAGGGAGAGAGAAAACTCAAAGTTTTGATTTAAGAAAAAAGTGTAGATCTAAAATCGAGACGCACAGTGCACAAATGTAGAGAGAGATAATTCCAATGAGTGTCTGTAATTTTTGGGGAATTTAAGCTCTTTTTAGTTTTTATATCTAAGGTTTTTCAATCGTCAGGAAAAGGGGGAGGCGTGGTGTTTTTAACTGAGTGTTGACTCCCAATCTGTAAGTCATTTATTACAAAAATATAGCCCGTTACGAATGATAAATCACTTTACAATCATCTATGATTGTTAGGTATGCTTTTTGTGAACGGGCAAAATAATGGCTAGTTTGATTCTGGTAAATATCCCACCACACGTTCATTGAGAATTTAATGAGCGTTTGTTATTCTCTTTAAAAGCTTTGGATCCATTGGTCATTTGCATCTTTAACATGTTTCTAGCATGCATATCCATTTTTAAAACACGTGTAGAAGAAATATCGTTCTTGTAAAATTCCATGCAATAGGGGTTGAACTAGGGGAATTTTTCAAACTTGGAATACAAAACTTTTGTGTTCATTTGTGGTGTGTGAATAAATTTTCTATACTTACATTTGTTATTGTTTTAATTTTTTTCACATATAAACTCTAAAATTTTCATTTTGTTGTGATCTATTAGCCTTTTTTTGTTTACGGGATGAAGGGAGAGCGAAAACTCAAAGTTTTGATTTAAGAAAAAAATGTACATCTAAAATGGAGATGCACAATGCACAAATGTTGGGAGAGATAATTCCAAAGAGTTTTTGTAATTTTTAGGGATTGTAAGATCTTTTTAGTTTTTGTATCTCAGGTTTTGCAATCGTCGGGAAAACAGGGAAGCGTAGTATTTTTAACTGACAGTTGACTCCCAATCCGTATGTCATTTCTTACAAAAATATTGCCCGTTACACATGATAAATCACATTACAATCATCTATGATTGTTAGGTCAGCTTTTTGAAAACAGGCAAAATAATGGCTTGTTTGACTCGGGTAAATATCCCGACGCACGTTCACTTCAGAATTTATTGAGTGTTTGTTATTCTCATTAAAAGCTTTGGATCCATAGGTCATTTGCATCTTTAACATGTTTCAAGCATGCATATCCATTTTTAAAACACGTCTAGAAGAATTCTCTTTCATGTAAAATTTCAAGCTATTAGGGTTGAACTAGTGGAATTTCCCAAACTTGGATAACAAAAATTTTGTGTTCAATTGTGGTGTGTGAATAAATTTTCTTTACTTACATTTGTTAATGTTTTAATTTTTTTTCCATACATAAACTCTAAAATTTACATTTTGTTGTGATCTATTTACCTTTTTTTGTTTACGGCATGAAGGGAGAACGAAAACTCAAAGTTTTGATTTAATAAAAAAGTGTACATCTAAAATGGAGATGCACAATGCACAAATGTAGAGAGATATAATTCTAAAGAGTCTCTATGATTTTTCAGGATTGTGAGCTCTTTTTAGTTTTTAGTTCTCAGGTTTTGCAATCGTCGGGAAAAGGGTGACACCCAATCCGTAAGTCATTTCTTACAATAATATAGCCCGTTACGAATGAAAAATCACTTTACAATCATGTTTGATAGTTAGGTCAGTTTTTTTGCAAACGGACAAAATAATGGCTTGTTTGTCTCGGGTAAGTATCCCACCGCACGTTTATTTAGAATTTAATCAACGTTTGTTATTCTCTTTAAAAGCTTTGGATCCATAGGTCATTTGCATATTTAACATGTTTGAAGCATGCATATCCATTTTTAAAACACATGTAGAAGAAATCTCTTTCTTGTAAATTTCCATGCAATTAGGGTTGAACTAGTGGAATTTCTCAAACTAGGAAAACAAAACTTTTGTGATCATTTGTGGTGTGTGAATAAATTTTCTATACTTATATTTTTTATTGTTTTATTTTTTTTCATAGATACACTCAAAAATTTTCATTTAGTTGTGATCTATTTGCCTTTTTTTGGTTTACGGGATGAAGGGAGAGCGAAAACTCAAAGTTTTAATTTAAGAAAAAAGTGTACATCTAAAATGGAGATGCACAATGCAGAAATGAAGGGAGAGATAATTCCATAGAGTGTTTGTAATTTTTAGGGATTGTAAGATCTTTTTAGTTTTTGTATCTCAGGTTTTGTAATCGTCGGGAAAACGGGGCGGCGTGGTATTTTTTAACTGACTGTTGACTCCCAATCCGTATGTCATTTCAAACAAAAATATAGCCCGTTACTCATGATAAATCACTTTACAATCGTCTATGATTGTTAGGTCAGCTTTTTGAAAACGGGCAAAATAATGGCTTGTTTGACTCGGGTAAATATCCCGCCGCACGTTCACTTCAGAATTTAATGAGTGTTTGTTATTCTCATTAATAGCTTTGGATCCATAGGTCATTTGCATCTTCAACATGTTTCAAGCATGCATATCCATTTTTAAAACACGTCTAGAAGAATTCTCTTTGTTGTAAAATTTCAAGCTATTAGGGTTGAACTAGTGGAATTTCCCAAACTTGGATAACAAAATTTTTTTGTTCAATTGTGGTGTGTGAATAAATTTTCATTACTTAACTTTTTTTAATGTTTAAATTTTTTTTCCATACATAAACTCTAAAATTTACATTTTGTCGTGATCTATTTACCTTTTTTTGTTTACGGCATGAAGGGAGAACGAAAACTCAAAGTTTTGATTTAATAAAAAAGTGTAGATCTAAAATGGAGATACACAATGCACAAATATAGAGAGATATAATTCCAAAGAGTGTCGGTGATTTTTCAGGATTGTGAGCTCTTTTCAGTTTTTAGTTCTCAGGTTTTGCAATCATCGGGAAAAGGGGGAGGCGGGGGATTTTTAATTGAGTGTTGACTCCCAATCCGTAAGTCATTTCTTACAATAATATAGCCCGTTACGAATGAAAAATCACTTTGCAGTCATCTATGATTGTTAGGTCAGCTTTTTGCAAACGGGCAAAATAATGGCTTATTTGACTCGGGTATATATCCTACCACACGTTCAGTAGAGAATTTAATGAGCGTATGTTATTCTCTTTAAAAGATTTCGATCCATAGGTCATTTGCATCTTTAACATGTTTCAAGCTTGCATATCCATTTTTAAAACACATGTGGAACAAATCTCTTTCTTGTAAAATTCAAAGCTATTGGGGTTGATCTAGTAGAATTTCCCAAACTTGGGTAACAAAAGTTGTGTTAATTTTTTGCGTGTGAATAAATTTTCTTTGCTTACATTTGTTATTGTTTTAAATTTTTTCCACACAAAAACTCAAAAATTTTCATTTTGCTGTGATCTATTTGCCTTTTTTTGTTTACGGGATGAAGGGAGAGAGAAAACTCAAAGTTTTGATTTTAAAAAAAAGTGTACATCTAAAATGGAGACGCACAGTGCACAAATGTAGAGAGAGATAATTCCAATGAGTGTCTGTAATTTTTAGGGAATTTAAGCTCTTTTTAGTTTTTATATCTCAGGTTCTCAATCGTCGGGAAATGGGGGAGGCGGGGTGTTTTTAACTGAGTGTTGACTCCCAATCCGTAAGTCATTTCTTACAAAAATATAGCCCATTGCGGATGATAAATCACTTTACAATCATCTATGATTGTTAGGTAAGCTTTTTGTGAATGAGCAAAATAATGGCTAGTTTGATTCTGGTAAATATCCCACCGCACGTTCATTGAGAATTTAATGAGCGTTTGTTATTCTCTTTCAAAAGCTTCGGATCCATAGGTCCTTTTCATCTTTAACATGTTTCAAGCATGCATACCCATTTTTAAAACACGTGTAGACGAAATCTTTTTCTTGTAAAATTCCATGCAATTAGGGTTGAACTAGTGGAATTTCTCAAACTGGGAAAATAACACTTTTGTGTTCATTTGTGGTGTGTGAATAAATTTTCTATACTTACATTTGTTATTGTTTTAATTTTAATTCACACATAAACTCTAAAATTTTCATTTTGTTGTGATCTATTTCCCTTTTTATGTTTACGGGATGAAGGGAGAGCGAAAACTCAAAGTTTTGATTTAAGAAAAAAGTGAACATCTAAAATGGAGATGCACAATGCAGAAATGAAGGGAGAGATAATTCCATAGAGTGTTTGTAATTTTTAGGGATTGTAAGATCTTTTTAGTTTTTGTATCTCAGGTTTTGCAATCGTCGGAAAACGGGGAGGCGTGGTATTTTTAATTGACAGTTGACTCCCAATCTGTATGTCATTTCTTACAAAAATATAGCCCGTTACTCATGATAAACCACATTACAATCATCTACAATTGTTAAGTCAGCTTTTTGAAAACGGGCAAAATAATGGCTTGTTTGACTCAGGTAAATATCCCGCCGCACGTTCACTTCAGAATTTAATGAGTGTTTGTTATTCTCATTAAAAGATTTGGATCCATAGGTCATTTGCATCTTTAACATGTTCCAAGCATGCATATCCATTTTTAAAACACGTCTAGAAGAATTCTCTTTCTAGTAAAATTTCAAGCTATTAGGGTTGAACTACTGGAATTTCCCAAACTTGGATAACAAAAATTTTGTGTTCAATTGTAGTGTGTGAATAAATTTTCATTACTTACATTTGCTAATGTTTTAATTTTTTTTCCATACATAAACTCTAAAATTTATATTTTTTTGTCATCTATTTACCTTTTTTTGTTTACGGCATGAAGGGAGAACGAAAACTCAAAGTTTTGATTTAATAAAAAAGTGTACATCTAAAATGGAGATGCACAACGCACAAATGTAGAGAGATATAATTCTAAAGAGTATCTGTGATTTTTCAGGATTGTGAGCTCTTTTCAGTTTTTAGTTCTCAGGTTTTGCAATCGTCGGGAAAAGGGGGAGGCCGGGGATTTTTAATTGAGTGTTGACTCCCAATCCGTAAGTCATTTCTTACAAATAAAATAGCCCGTTATGAATGAAAAATCACTTTACAATCATCTATGATTGTTAGGTCAGCTTTTAGCAAACGGGCAAAATAATGGCTTGTTTGACTCGAGCAAATATCCCACCGCACGTTCACTAGAGAATTTAATGAGCGTATGTTATTCTCTTTAAAAGCTTTGGATCCATAGGTCATTTGCATCTTTAACATCTTTCAAGCTTGCATATCCATTTTTAAAACATGTGTGGAACAAATCTCTTTCTTGTAAAATTCCAAGCTATTAGGGTTGAACTAGTGGAATTTCCCAAACTTGGATAACAAAAGTTTTGTGTTAATTTTTGGTGTGTGAATAAATTTTCTTTACTTATATTTGTTATTGTTTTAAATTTTTTCCATACATAAACTCAAAAATTTTCATTTTGCTGTGATCTATTTGCCTTTTTTTGTTTACAGGATGAAGGGAGAGGGAAAACTCAAAGTTTTTATTTAAGAAAAAAGAGTATATCTAAAATGGAGGCGCACAGTGCATAAATGTAGAGAGAGATAATTCCAAAGAGTCTCTGTAATTTTTAGGGAATTTAAGCTCTTTTTAGTTTATATATCTCAGGTTTCTCAATCGTCGGGAAAAGGGGGAGGCGGGGTGCTTTTAACTGAGTGTTGACTCCGAATCCGTAAGTCATTTCTTACAAAAATATAGCCCGTTACGGATGATAAATCACTTTACAATCATCTATGATTGTTAGGTAAGCTTTTTGTGAACGGGCAAAATAATGGCTAGTTGGATTCAGGTAAATATCCCACCGCACGTTCATTGAGAATTTAATGAGCGTTTGTTATTCTCTTTAAAAGCTTTGGATCCATAGGTCATTTGCATCTTTGACATGTTTCAAGCATGCATATCCATTTTTAAAACACGTGTAGAAGAAATCTCTTTCTTGTAAAATTCCATGCAATTAGGGTTGAACTAGAGGAATTTCTCAAACTTGGAAAACAAAACTTTTGTGTTCATTTGTGGTGTGTGATTAAATTTTCTATACTTACATTTGTTATTGTTTGAATTTTTTTTCACACATAAACTCTAAAATTTTCATTTTGTTGTGATCTTTCTGCCTTTTTTGGATTACGGGATGAAGGCAGAGCAAAAACTCAAAGTTTTGATTTAAGAAAAAGTGTACATCTAAAATGCAAATGCACAATGCACAAATGTAGGGAGAGATAATTACAAAGAGTGTTTGTAATTTTTAGGGATTGTAAGATCTTTTTAGTTTTTGTATCTCAGGTTTTGCAATCGTCGGAAAAAAGCGGAGGCGTGGTATTTTTAACAGACTGTTGACTCCCAATCCGTATGTCATTTCTTCCAATAATATAGCCCGTTACAAATGAAAAATCACTTTAGAATCATCTATGATTGTGAGGTCAGCTTTTTGGAAAAGGGCAAAATAATGGCTTGTTTTACTCGGGTAAATATCCCACCGCACGTTCACTAGAGAATTTAATGAGCGTATGTTATTCTCTTCAAAAGCTTTGGATCCATAGGTCATTTGCATCTTTAACATGTTTCAAGGTTGCATATCCATTTTTAAAACACGTGTGGAACAAATCTCTTTCTTGTAAAATTCCAAGCTATTAGGTTTGAACTAGTGGAATTTCCCAAACTTGGATAGCAAAAGTTTTGTGTTAATTTTTGGTGTGTGAATAAATTTTCTTTACTTACATTTGTTATTGTTTGAAATTTTTTCCATACATAAACTCAAAAAATTTCATTTTGCTGTTATCTATTTGCCTTTTTTTGTTTACGGGATGAAGGGAGAGAGAAAACTCAAAGTTTTGATTTAAGAAAAAAGTGTACATCTAAAATGGTGAAGCACAGTGCACAAATGTAGAGAGAGATAATTCCAATGAGTGTCTGTAATTTTTAGGGAATTTTAGCTCTTTTTAGTTTTTATATCTCAGGTTTTGCAATCGTCGGGAAAAGGGGGAGGCGTGGTGTTTTTAACTGAGTGTTGACTCCCAATCCGTAAGTCATTTCTTACAAAAATATAGCCCGTTACAGATGATAAATCACTTGACAATCATCTATGATTGTTAGGTAAGCTTTTTGTGCACGGGCAAAATAATTGCTAGTTTGATTCTGGTAAATATCCCACCGCACGTTCATTGAGCATTTAATGAGCGTTTGTTATTCTCTTTAATAGCTTCGAATCCATGGGTCATTTGCATCTTTAACATGTTTCAAGCATGCATATCCATTTTTAAAACACGTGTCGAAGAAATCTCTTTCTTGTAAAATTCCATGCAATTAGGGTTGAACTAGTGGAATTTCTCAAACTTGGAAAACAAAACTTTTGTGTTCATTTGTGGTGTGTGAATAAATTTTCTATACTTACATTTGTTATTGTTTTAATTTTTTTTCACACATAAACTCTAAAATTTTCATTTTGTTGTGATCTATTTGCCTTTTTCGTTTACAGGATGAAGGCAGAGCGAAAACTCAAAGTTTTGATTTAAGAAAAAAGTGTAGATCTAAAATGGAGATGCACAATGCACAAATGTAGGGAGAGATAATTCCAAAGAGTGTTTGTAATTTTTAGGGATTGTAGGATCTTTTTAGTTTTTGTATCTCAGGTTTTGCAATCGTCGGGAAAACGGGGAGGCGTGGTATTTTTAACTGACTGTTGACTCCCAATCCGTATGTCAAGTCTTACAAAAATATAGCCCGTTACTCATGATAAATCACTTTACAATCATCTATGATTGTTAGGTCAGCTTTTTGAAAACGGGAAAAATAATGGCTTGTTTGACTCGGGTAAATATCCCGCTGCATGTTCACTTCATCATTTAATGAGTGTTTGTTATTCTCATTAAAAGCTTTGGATCCATAGGTCATTTGCATCTTTAACATGTTTCAAGCATGCATATCCATTTTTAAAACACTTTCTTCTAAAACTTCCAGCTATTAGGGTTGAACTACTGGAATTTCCCAAACTTGGATAACAAAAATTTTGTGTTCAATTGTGGTGTGTGAATAAATTTTCATTAATTACATTTGTTAATGTTTTAATTTTTTTCCATACATAAACTCTAAAACTTACATTTTTTTGTGATCTATTTACTTTTTTTTGTTTACGGCATGAAGGGAGAACGAAAACTCAAAGTTTTGATTTAATCAAAAAGTGTAAATCTAAAATGGAGATGCACAATGCACAAATGTGGAGAGATATAATTCCAAAGAGGGTCTGTAATTTTTCAGGATTGTGAGCTCTTTTCAGTTTTTATTTCTCAGGTTTTGCAATCGTCGAGAAAAGGGGGAGGCGGGGGATTTTTAATTGAGTGTTGACTCCCAATCCGTAAGTCATTTCTTACAATAATATAGCCCGTTACGAATGAAAAATCACTTTACAATCATCTATGATTGTTAAGTCAGCATTTTGCAAATGGGCAAAATAATGGCTTGTTTGAATCGGGTAAATATCCCACCGTACGTTCAGTAGAATATTTAATGAGCGTATGTTATTCTCTTTAAAATCTTTTGGATCCATAGGTCATTTGCATCTTTAACATGTTTCAAGCTTGCCTATCCATTTTTAAAACACGTGAGGAAAAAATCTCTTTCTTGTAAAATTCCAAGCTATTAGGGTTGAACTAGTGGAATTTCCCAAACTTGTATAACAAAAGTTTTGTGTTAATTTTTGGTGTGTGAATAAATTTTCTTTACTTACATTTGTTATTGTTTTAAATCTTTTCCAAACATAAACTCAAAAATTTTCATTTTGCTGTGATCTATTTGCCTTTTTTGGTTTACGGGACAAAGGGAGAGAGGAAAGTCAAAGTTTTGATTTAAGAAAAAAGTGTACATCTAAAATGGAGACGCACAGTGCACAAATGTAGAGAGAGATAATTCCATTGAGTGTCTGTAATTTTTAGGGAATATAAGCACTTTTTAGTTTTTATATCTCAGGTTTTGCAATCGTCGGGAAAAGTGGGAGGCGGGGTGTGTTTAACTGAGTGTTGACTCCCAATCCGTAAGTCATTTCTTACAAAAATATAACCCGTTACAGATGATAAATCACCTTAAAATCATCTATGATTGTTAGGTAAGCTTTTTGTGAACGGGCAAAATAATGGCTAGTTTGATTCTGGTAAATATCCCACCACACGTTCATTGAGCATTTAATGAGCGTTTGTTATTCTCTTTAAAAGCTTTGAATCCATAGGTCATTTGCATCTTTAACATGTTTCAAGCATGCATATCAATTTTTAAAACACGTGTAGAAGAAATCTCTTTCTTGTAAAATTCCATGCAATTAGGGTTGAACTAGTGGAATTTCTCAAACTTGGAAAACAAAACTTTTGTGTTCATTTTTGGTGTGTGAATAAATGTTCTATACTTACATTTGTTACTGTTTTAATTTTTTTTCACACATAAACTCTAAAATTTTCATTTTGTTGTGATCTATTTGCCTTTTTCGTTTACGGGATGAAGGTGGAGTGAAAACTCAAAGTTTTGATTTAAGAAAAAAGTGTACATCTAAAATGGAGATGCACAATGCACAAATGTAGGGGGAGATAATTCCAAAGAGTGTTTGTAATTTTTAGGGATTGTAAGATCTTTTTAGTTTTTGTATCTCAGGTTTTGCAATCGTCGGGAAAACGGGGAGGCGTGGTATTTTTAACTGACTGTTGACTCCCAATCCGTATGTCATTTCTTACAAAAATATAGCCCGTTACGCATGATAAATCACATTACAATCATCTATGATTGTCAGGTCAGCTTTTTGAAAACGGGAAAAATAATGGCTTGTTTGACTCGGGTAAATATCCCGCTGCATGTTCACTTCAGAATTTAATGAGTGTTTGTTATTCTCATTAAAAGCTTTGGATCCATAGGTCTTTTTCATCTTTAACATGTTTCAAGCATGCATATCCATTTTTAAAACACGTCTAGAAGAATTCTCTTTCTTCTAAAACTTCCAGTTATTAGGGTTGAACTAGTGGAATTTCCCAAACTTGGATAACAAAGTTTTGTGTTCGATTGTGGTGTGTGAATAAATTTTCATTACTTACATTTGCTAATGTTTTAATTTTTTACCAGACATAAACTCTAAAATTTACATTTTTTTGTGATCTATTTACCTTTTTTTGTTTACGGCATGAAGGGAGAACGAAAACTCAAAGTTTTGATTTAATCAAAAAGTGTAAATCTAAAATGGAGATGGACAATGCACAAATGTGGAGAGATATAATTCCAAAGAGGGTCTGTAATTTTTCAGGATTGTGAGCTGTTTTCAGTTTTTAGTTCTCAGGTTTTGCAATCGTCGAGAAAAGGGGGAGGCGGGGGATTTTTAATTGAGTGTTGACTCCCAATCCGTAAGTCATTTCTTACAATAATATAGCCCGTTACGAATGAAAAATCACTTTACAATCATTTATGATTGTTAGGTCAGCTTTTTGCAAATGGGCAAAATAATGGCTTGTTTGAATCGGGTAAATATCCCACCGTACGTTCACTAGAATATTTAATGAGCGTATGTTATTCTCTTTAAAATCTTTTGGATCCATAGGTCATTTGCATCTTTAACATGTTTCAAGTTTGCCTATCCATTTTTAAAACACGTGTGGAAAAAATCTCTTTCTTGTAAAATTCCATACAATTAGTGTTGAACTAGTGGAATTTCTCAAACTTGGAAAACAAAACTTTTGTGTTCATTTGTGGTGTGTGAATAAATTTTCTATACTTACATTTGTTATTGTTTTAATTTTTTTCACACAAAAACTCTAAAATTTTCATTTTGTTCTGATCCATTTGCCTTTTTTGGTTTACGGGATGAAGGGAGAGCGAAAACTCAAAGTTTTGATTTAAGAAAAAAGTGTACATCTAAAATGGAGATGCACAATGCACAAATGTAGGGAGAGATAATTCCAAAGAGTGTTTGTAATTTTTAGGGATTGTAAGATCTTTTTAGTTTTTGTATCTCAGGTTTTGCAATCGTCAGGAAAACGGGGCGGCGTGGTATTTTTAACTGACTGTTGACTCCCAATCCGTATGTCATTTCTTTCAAAAAATATAGCCCGTTACTCATGATAAATCACATTACAATCATCTATGATTGTTAGGTCAGCTTTTTGAAAACGGGAAAAATAATGGCTTGTTTGACTCGGGGAAATATCCCGCCGCACGTTCACTTCAGAATTTAATGAGTGTTTATTATTCTCATTAAAAGCTTTGGATCCATAGGTCATTTGCATCTTTAACATGTTTCAAACATGCATATCTATTTTTAAAACACGTCTAGAAGAATTCTCTTTCTTGAAAAATTTCCAGCCATTAGGGTTGAACTAGTGGAATTTCCCAAACTTGGATAACAAAAATTTTGTGTTCAATTGTGGTGTGTGAATAAATTTTCATTACTTACATTTGTCAATGTTTTAATTTTTTTCCATACATAAACTCTAAAATTTACATTTTTTTGTGATCTATGTACCTATTTTTGTTTACGGCATGAAGGGAGAACGAAAAACTCAAAGTTTTGATTTAATAAAAAAATTTACATCTAAAATGGAGATGCACAATGGACAAATGTGGAGAGATATAATTCCAAAGAGTGTCTATGATTTTTCAGGATTGTGAGCTCTTTTCAGTTTTTAGTTCTCAGGTTTTGCAATCATTGGGAAAAGGGGGAGGCAGGGGATTTTTAATTGAGTGTTGATTCTCAATCCGTAAGTCATTTCTAACAATAATATAGCCCATTATGAATGAAAAATCACTTTACAATCATCTATGATTGTTAGGTCAGCTTTCTGCAAACGGGAAAAATAATGGCTAGTTTGACTCGGGTAAATATCCCACCGCACGTTCACTAGAGAATTTAATGAGCGAATGTTATTCTCTTTAAAAGCTTTGGATCCATAGGTCATTTCCTTCTTTAACATGTTTCAAGCTTGCATATCCTTTTTTAAAACACGTGTGGAACAAATCTCTTTCTTGTAAAATTCCAAGCTATTAGGGTTGAACTAATGGAATTTCCCAAACTTGGATAACAAAAGTTTTGTGTTAATTTTTGGTGTGTGAATAAAATTTCTTTACTTACATTTGTAATTGTTTTAAATTTTTTCCACACATAAACTCAAAAATTTTTATTTTGCTGTGATCTATTTGCCTTTTTTTGTTTACGGGATGAAGGGAGAGAGAAAACTCGAAGTTTTGATTTAAGAAAAAAGTGTATATCTAAAATGGAGACGCACAGTGCACAAATGTAGAGAAAGATAATTCCAATGAGTGTAATGTTTAGGGAATTTAAGCTCTTTTTAGTTTTTATATCTCAGGTTTTGCAATCGTCGGGAAAAGGGGGAGGGTGGGTGTTTTTAACTGAGTGTTGACTCCCAATCCGTAAGTCATTTCTTACAAAAATATAGCCCGTTAGCGATGATAAATCACTTTACAATTATCTATGATTGTTAGGAAAGCTTTTTGTGAACAGGCAAAAAAATGGCTAGTTTGATTCTAGTAAATATCCCGCCGCACGTTCACTTCAGAATTTAATGAGCGTTTGTTATTCTCTTTTAAAGCTATGGATCCTTAGGTCATTTGCATCTTTAACATGTTTCAAGCATGCATATCCATTTTTAAAACACGTGTGGAAGAAATCTGTTTCTTGTAAAATTCCATGCAATTGGGGTTGAACTAGTGGAATTTCTCAAACTTGGAAAACAAAACTTTTGTGTTCATTTGTGGTGTGTGAGTAAATTTTCTATACTTACATTTGTTATTGTTTTAATTTTTTTTCACACATAAACTCTAAAATTTTCATTTTGTTGTGATCTATTTGCCTTTTTTGGTTTACGGCCTGAAGGGAGAGCGAAAACTCAAAGTTTTGATTTAAGAAAAAAGTGTAGATCTAAAATGGTGATGCACAATGCACAAATGTAGGGAGAGATAATTCCAAAGAGTATTGTAAATTTTAGGGATTGTAAGATCTTTTTAGTTTTTGTATCTCAGGTTTGGCAATCGTCGGGAAAACGGAGAGGCGTGGTATTTTTAACTGACTGTTGACTCCCAATCCGTATGTCATTTCTTACAAAAATATAGCCCGTTACTCATGATAAATCACATTACAATCATCTATGATTGTTAGGACAGCTTTTTGTGAACGGGCAAAATAATGGCTTGTTTTACTCGGGTAAATATCCCGTCGCACGTTCACTTCAGAATTTAATGAGTGTTTGTTATTCTCATTAAAAGCTTTGGATCCATAGGTCATTTGCATCTTTAACATGTTTCAAGCATGCACATCTATTTTTAAAACACGTGTAGAAGAATTCTCTTTCTTGTAAAATTTCCAGCTATTAGGGTTGAACTAGTGGAATTTCCCAAACTTGGATAACAAAAATTTTGTGTTCAATTGTGGTGTGTGAATAAATTTTCATTACTTACATTTGTTAATGTTTTAATTTTTTTCCATACATAAACTCTAAAATTTACATTTTTTTGTGATCTATTTACCTTCTTTTGTTTACGGCATGAAGGGAGAACGAAAACTCAAAGTTTTGATTTAATAAAAAAGTGTACATCTAAAATGGAGATGCACAATGCACAAATGTGGAGAGATATAATTCCAAAGAGGGTCTGTGATTTTTCAGGATTGTGAGCTCTTTTCAGATTTTAGTTCTCAAGTTTTGCAATCGTCGGGAAAAGGGGGAGGCGGGGGATTTTTAATTGAGTGTGGACTCCCAATCCGTAAGTCATTTCTTACAATAATATAGCCCGTTACAAATGAAAAATCACTTTACAAATCTATGATTGGTAGGTCAGCTTTTTGCAAACGGGAAAAATAATGCCTTGGTTGACTCGGGTAAATATCCCACCGCACGTTCACTAGAGAATTTAATGAGCGTATGTTATTCTCTTTAAAAGCTTTGGATCCATAGGTCATTTTCATCTTTAACATGTTTCAAGCTTGCATATCCATTTTTAAAACACGTGTGGAACAAATCTCTTTCTTGTAAAATGCCAAGCGATTAGGGTTGAACTAGTGGAATTTCCAAAACTTGGATAACAAAAGTTTTGTTTTAATTTTTGGTGTGTGAATAAATTTTATTTTCTTACATTTTTTATTGTTTTAAATTTTTTCCATAGATAAACTCAAAAATTTTCATTTTGCAGTGATCTATTTGCCTTTTTTTGTTTACGGGATGAAGGGATAGAGAAAACTCAAAGTTTTGATTTAAGAAAAAAGTGCACGTCTAAAATGGAGATGCACAATGCACAAATGTGGAGAGATATAATTCCAAAGAGGGTCTGTAATTTTTC